>NC_081408.1:95887429-96155334 GCF_030272615.1 Cryptomeria japonica
CGGGTTTAGTATTGCCTTGTCCAGATCCAAATGATTCACCTTTCTCATATCCTAGACCTTCCATATCATTTCCATGTCTTTGACTTTCTAGCATCTCATCAAGTCTTGTTGAACTAGCTTTGAATTTTTCTTTGTATTCATTGGCAGTAGCAAGTTCATCCCTCAAGGTAACAACCTATCTTTCAAGCTCTTGACCATTATTCCTTGATTGTGTCAACTCAAGCTTCAACTAATCATTCTCATAGGTAATCCTAAAGCATTCATCATCTCTTTCCTTCAATGATTGTGCTAGATTCTCCTCATTCTTCTTCCGGTCCTCAATCTCCTTAGTCAGTCTCATCATAGAGGATTGCATCTCATTCTTCAAAGCAGCATTCTCTCGCTCAAGCTTATCAACTTCATTAGCTTTGTTCTGGTATACCATGATCTGATCTTCTTTCTCCTTCAACTTGTCCATTAATTCCTTCCACTTTTCTCTACAAATACTCGCTCGATCCTTCAGTTCACTGATGAATTCATCAGTTGCATTCAGATTCTTCTTCAAGGTACAGACCTCACTTCTAGTAGCATCAAGATCCTCAAGTGCCACATTGAGTTGTCTCTAGAAACTGGAATCCATTGAATCAATCTCCTAGATCTTCCTAGAGCGGTTAAGATTCCTCAAAGGAACTAGGCTCTTATACCAATTGTTAGAATCAGAGATCACTAAGAGGGGGGGTGAATCAGTGATCTACCAAAAATTGAAACCGCAGACTTATTCTTTATCCACTGGTTAATAATGTATATTAGATAAGAACATAAACATGCAACAATAAATACGCAAATCCACAACACCAAAAATTTTACGTGGAAAATCGGAAAGGTAAAAATCACGGTGGGGTTGGAACCCACAATATTCATATACTATGGCTAGAAGTACATAAATATTACATAGATAGGGAATGCACTTGCATTCAGGCTCACTGCCTAGAGCTCACTGCTCAATAAAGTTGTCTGGAGGGCTACAACCCTCAAGGAAGTTTCATTGACTTACAATTTGTTTACAATGTGTAAATACAATGAAATGAACTCTTAATCAACATCTGACTATGCAAAGATGAATTCTGGTTAGGCTCTGAATCTCTTACTGTCTTTGTTCTGCTAAATACTTTGTCTCTGTCTTAGTCAACTGTCGGTTGATCTGAAAGAAAAATGTGCATGTGCATCTGCGCTCAATCGCACCAAAATAGATCACCATATATATAACACACCGAAAATCAACTATCACAATGATCTTATATATCCGATCTTACCACAAAAACAATCTCCTTCAAGTCGGCTTTAATAAGTGTAATGTGTAGATCAAGTCGGCTTCAATCATGAACAAAACATAGCACTAGACAAAAATATTATAACCACACTCTTCCTAAAGGTCTTTCATATCATCGAGATAACAAAAATAATCACCAAAAGCATTGTAATCACTAGAGATCACCCCAGATCAAAGCATTACTCAAATACCCTGTTATATCCTGTTTTGCTGGTTAATTGTCTACCCGTTACCTCCGTCTTCCGAATAATTTGGATCACGACTTTTAGATCGAATCGCCACGAAGAGTTTCTATCAATGACAAACCTAAACAAAGAATCAACCATTGGAAGTCTCCTAAAATCATTAGATGAGTGTCAATAGCCAACAATTTTGATTGTCAGGCTCTTGAACTTCTTCACCGACATCAATAATATCCAAATTACCTATCTCTATTGGATCATTCTGCTTTAAGATCTTAGTCTGCACAAACTTAGAAATTGCATCTTCATCATCAAACCCATATCTGCATTCTCTTATCTTCTTTCCAAGACATTCATCATCCTTCACATTTGCACTCTCTATTATCTTTCTTAGTCTCTTGTTGTGACACTGGTAGGCCTTACTCTTAGAAGAATAATCCAAGAATATTCATTCATCACATCTTAAATCATCCCTTTCGATATAACATTTACTTCCAAAAACTCTGAAATATCTAACTATATGAACATGACCAAACCATAGCTCATAAGGAGTCTTACTAGAATCACCTTTTATATGGACTTGATTGAATATGTAAATAGCAGTGCTAACAACTTCTCTCCAAAAGGTTTTTGCAACATTTCCTTCAATCAGTATAGTCCTAGAAGCATCCAAATTGGTTTTGTTCTTCCTTTCAACAACTCCATTCTGCTGAGGGGTTCTAGGAGTAGATAGTTGTCTTCTAATTCCATTCCTCTCATAGATTGTATCAAACTCTCCTGATGTAAATTATCCTCCTTTGTCAGATCTCAGGTTCTTTAGCTTCAATCCTATCTCAATATCCACTCTAGCTTTGAATATCTTGAATTTCTTCGACGCTTCTTATTTCTCCCTTACAAAGGTAACCCACATCATCCTAGAATAATCATCATTTAACAACATGAAATATCTATCACCCTGCATGCTTCTCACTCTAGTAGGACCACATAAGTCAGTATGCACTAGATCTAACAATCCATTAGATGAATACAACTTAATCTTGAATGTGGTTCTTGTTTGCTTTCCCAACTAAAATTCCTTACATACTAGATTAGATGGCTTCACAATCTTAGGTAAATGTCTAACAACTTGAGTAGAACTTATCCTTATCATGAAGCCAAAATTAACATGACACATCCTCCTATGCCATAACCAAGTTTCATCAATCTGAGCAATCAAATAGTTTTTCTCACTAGCATTCAAATGAAAGATATTACCTTTAGTCTTAGTCCTTGATGCAATCTCTACACCAGAGGCATTTAGGATCTTGCATTTACCTTTCTTGAATTGCAAATCATATCCCTTGTCAACCATATGTCCAACACTCAAAAGATTATGCTTTAATCCTTCAACATACAAGATGTTATCAGTATTATGCTTAGCATTAAAATATATAGAACCTCTACCATGAATCAGGCAAGCTTTATCATCTCCAAATCTCACTATACCACCATCATACCTCTCTATACTCACAAATTTACTTTTATCGCCTGTCATATGATGTGAACAACCATTATCAATTACCCATTCATCTTTCTCTTCAATCTTAGTAGCCAAAGATTTCTCCTCAACAATACAGCTTGTAGAATTCACTAGTATGAGATCATCTTCCTTGATAACAATAAATACAAACTCATCTTCTGAATTCCCATTCTTTGATTCTTCACCTGTCACACCTTCATCAGTAGCATAATAACATCTCTTCTATTATATGAACTTCCAGTTGGGCTTATAGGGCCTATCATTCTTATAATGCTTCTCATATCTATCATACTTATCAGATCTATAATGCTTTTCAAATTTATCATGCTTATCATATCTAGACATTCTCTTAGGGCACCTACAAACAAAATGTCATATCTTATTACAAGAGAAACATTTCAAAGGTAACTTTCCAGCATACTTACCATCTCCCTTAGGCAATCTCCGAGCAATAAGGGCTTCAAGCTCATCCAATTCTCTTTCTTTCTCTTCTATCTTTCTCTTTTCTCTTTCATATCTGGATACCCAACATGAAATTTCTCCCAGATCATACTTTTGTTTCCCATATTCAGAGGCTCTAAATGCAGTCTCAGATTTTCCATGTGATTCTCCAAATTCACTCAACTCAAATGCAACAAGCTTTCCAACCAACATGTCTCTAGTTATAGTAGTCACACTTTGAATTTCATCAATAGAAGGTACTTTATGCTTGTAAGTAGTAGGCAATGATCTCAACACTTTAGCAAGAATCTCATCTTCTTCAAGAGTTCCACTGACACATCTGATGTTCATGACAATCTCATTCACCTTAGACATAAAGGATGTTATGTTTTCATCTTCTCCCATTTTCAATACTTCACACTTTCCTTTCAAATTCTGCAACTTAGCCACTTTAACTTGTGCAACTCCTTCATACAAGGTCTCCAGCTTCTTTCAGATCTCATGTGCAGTCTTCAAACCCATCACATTAGTCATCTCTGAATCACTCAAGGCACTCAACAATGCTTCCTTATCTCTTATGTTATGTTCATCATCCTTGATCTCATCAGCAGTAACTAGTTCAATTTGAGGAACATTGTAGACATTCTTTGTAATCTTCCAATGCTCATCTCCAAGACACTTCAGGTGAACTTCCATCTGATCCTTCCATACAATATAATTGCTTCCATCAAATCTAGGACTCTCTTTCTTGAATACACAAGTTTCCATCCCGGATCTTCTCAAGCAGTCAAGCTTCTTCCGGAGGATCTAGCTCTGATATTGATTGTTGGCAACAATAATGAAGGAAAACTGAGAGAGAGGGAGGTGAATCAATTTTCACTAGATTCAACAATTTAAGCACAATCTCAAATTTCAATCAATTGCAACAAGAATAAAGATAAACACAATAATAGCAACACACATAACACCAAGATTTTGACATGGAAAGCCCAATTAAGGGAAAAAACATGGTGGGAACCTAACCATAATAAGATGGTCCTCTACAGTAGTATGTGTAAATAAAACAATGAGGAATGCACATGCATTCAGGCACACTACCTAGAGCTCACTTCTCAAAATACAATGACTCAAAAGGCTCCAACCCTCAGGTTCACTACCTTACAATAATATTCAGACTACAATCCGGATTACATGAACTACAAAGATAGCATTTGCTAATGCCTGATGACAGTTCTGGTTAAGCTTATTTGTCTACTCTGCAACAATCTATGCTCAATACATCATATCAAAGGATAAATTTTATTAAGCACACATACACCACTCTCTGATGATGTTGACACAACATTGACACCCAAATTACATGAATATAACACATATTTATACAATTCATTAACCTTGACTACAAGGTCGGTCAAACCCTCAACCCTCAACTACAAAATTACACCACACGATACATAAATCAACCACCAAACCAATAAAATTCCATAGACAACATAGAATGGACCTAAATCAAATCTTCAAACATGCATCACCACAATAAATCTTGCCAAGATCAACCACAACACACTACACCACCAAAAATACTGCATAACACGAAGAATATCACCAGGTCAACAAAATCACCAATACTGCACACAAGGATCAATGTGGACCACCAAAATAAATAGGAAATAATCAGGAAACACCAACAAGCACATTAGAACCATCCACAATAGCTACACCAACACCACTTAATCAAATCTTCATCAATCAACATGCTAACACTCGAGAATACTTAACAACAACAATTCAAACTAGAAAGATGACTTGTGGAGCACCAAATCATGAACCATCTAAAAAGAAGATACACATGAACATCCAAAACACTCTGCCAAATCTGCAACCAAAGATATAATCATATTGGAACACAACAGATCAAATACCAAAACACTACACCACCGAACACTGAAGAACAATCTTCATACTAGAATCCACAACTCGATCAAATGACCACATAGCTTCATGGAATAAATAAGGAACAAAGTATCTCTAGTTGATTCAACATCCCAAATAGATAAACCAACCAAATCAACTTAGTGCAATCATCGGAATACCAAACATAAGAATATGTTGACATCAATGACAATAACATATCCTAGCAACATCAATATCCAACAATGACTTCACATTAATATAACAATTTAATTGTCCACATAATTAAAATTTTGTTTGATTTTAATGTGGTTGTGCCTAGAATCAACTTTGACCATTTGTAAATTGCTAAGTAGGGGCATATAAGGATGGTTGGAATGGAGCCCTTCCTTCATTGGCTATTCAAGTGACTCCAATTATGTATACATATTTAACTTTAAATTGGTGAAAATGAGTTAAAATAATATTGCTACCCAACTATTGAAAATTCTATGCATTGTGCAATAGCTCACAAATTGTGTTAAAAAGGTAAGTTCACAATTGTAATCAAATTGCACCTACATTTAAACTTAAATTTATTATGAAATTGACATATTTAAACCTTGAAAAACACCTTTAGAAATGTAATATTAACTTTCCATGTCATTTTACAACTTTGTGAAACTATGAGTTGTGAGGGAATTCAAGATGCTAGAAAGTACTTAAGAAGATACACCTATCAAATTGTATTGAAACTTCATTATATTTTCCATTGAGATTTAATCTTGAACACTTAATCACCTTTACAAATCAGGTTGATGGAGAAGTTGCAATAGAACAAGGAGATTGAAATTGACTTCATGCCACTTATGACTACAATAAATAATTGATGAATTTGCCTTGATAAGTAATTCAACACGTCAAAATGATTATGAATGTATTTGAACAAGACTTAAATGATGTAATAATTATTGTTTTCAACTTGATCAAATCAAGACGACAATATAAATTTCACACGTGACTTGGAATATTGATAAGACATTCAAGAGATCAACTCCATAATTCATGTCTTTTTGATGAAAATGAAAAGTTGAATTTCTTTTCTAGGTAAATAATAAGGATAACAAGTAGGTGTCATTTAATATTTCCATTTCTAGGGTTTCTTGTCAAGTTTATTTCTATATGAATTATGAGATTCAAAATACATTAGTTAGCAGTATTCAATTTCAAGTTGAATGTCAACTCTTGCATAGAAATACTCCATTTAAACACTAAAATATTTAAAGTGAGTCCAATACAAGTGTGAAAAAATGCTAGCAATGTGTACTTCCACCTCTACATTTGTCTCCACTTTCTCTTACATGTAATCGATCATGAATCATAGATGTCAAAATAAATGACCAACATGAAATTCAATAAAGAAGATACATATAAACATGAGATAGATATAAATGATGTCTCATTTACATTCCACATAATACTTTTCATATTCAACCCATATACATAAATTCCATCAATAACATCTAATAAAAATCTAAAATAAACATCAACAATAACTTAAACAATGCCATTGTTCATTAAATAAAAATAGCAAAATAAAAAATATAATAATAATAATAATAATTAAAAGAATAATAATAATATACTGGCTAATGCACGACTCTGGCACTCATTGATGATTCCTATTGTTTACTAGAACTAACTAGAACTTTAGATCTAGAAGCATATGTCTTAAAACAATACTTTTTCTTTCATTGTGTATTAAAATAATTAATTATGTACTAAAATAATAATTCTTGAGTAAATAATATAAATAAATTCAATTATTCTATAAAAGTTGTAAAGTAAAACAAAATAAATTAAACAAGAGTAAAATACATATGTTTCTATAACTAGCCTAAATATCTCAAATGAATCTATCTAAAATCTGCTGAGAGATATCAATTTTGAGGAGCCTATATTGAAATTATTATTGAGAATAGATAGGTGCCTTGAGACTAATATCTCTCATTGTATTTTAGATAAATGTATTTAAGATATCTAAATTGGTAACATTTTTAGCATGGCATGTAAAGTATTATATTATAATATTTTTTTAATTTGAATAAATTATTATTATGCTTCAAAGCAAATCATGATGCATCTAACCATACAAATCCATGCAAATGTGGTGATCCTTTATGCTGCCATTCATACCCTAACTAATAATCTTATACTTTCATTTCCTTTCAAAACATTGTATATCGTGGGTGCATCTAATATGCCACAATATGCAAGTAGTCAATAATATTTTGTTGTTGTCACTTTTGTGCTTCTTGTGGATTAGTTAGTTTTGTCCCTAACATTAGTGCATGCAAATCAGGCCAATAAATATTTGTTGCAATCAAAGTAAAGAAAGTTGTTGGTGTTCCAATTTGATGCAAGAGATGAGTTGATTCTTCTTGACATTTTTTCCAATAAGGCCTTGTACCCCTTGGTGTTGTACCAAAACCCATCAACCAGTTAGCTAGATGTGAGTGGGAGATACTTTCAATATGTTCTCATAATTAGTGGGCCTAAAACTAAGTCACAAGGCAAAGAAGTAGAAGTCTTCAACTAGATACGAATACCAATAATAATAAATTTATACAATATAAGAAAAAATTAAGGCTTCTCACTTAAATAAAATAAATAAAACTAACCACTTAGAATCTTCCAATCATACATAGATTTTGTATCAAAAGATGTTTATATTTAGAGATGTAGAAGGATATTTTGTTGAGCATTGAGAAGTTTAACATCATGAAAGGACCACATGAATGAAAACTACTAACAAATATACCCACAAAGTAATATGAATATTTAGATGATAATTTACAAGTACATATTTAAATATATTAATGACATTAATTATATCTACATAAATATAATATTTTATTTTCATATTTAAACATATATATTATATTAAAAAATAAATTTTCTATAAAAATATTTTTAAATAAATAATTAAATTTATTTAATATTTTATATAATTTAATAATTATGTATTAAATTAAAAAAATTAATATACAAGCATTTTTAAATCAATAATTAAATTTATTTTATTTATATGAATTTTAATTTTATTAACAATATTTTGAATAAGTTTCTCTCACATATCCCTTCAAAGAGAGGAACGGTCATGCACATTTAAAACAATTTATCGACAAAAAGTTTAGGGGTGTAATATAGAAAAAGAGTAAGAAATGATTAAAGAATATATAAAAAAATATTATTTTTAAATTATTTTGTATTTGAATTGATAAATAAAATAAAAATTATTGATTTTATTAATTGTGTGGATTTTCACAAATATGTGGATATCAAATATATATATTTTTAAAAATTGGCTATAAGTTTTTGTTATATATATTTTTTATATTATAAAAATTGTTAGTAATTAATTTTATAATTATAAGGATGGATGTTCAGAGTCGAAGACCACAATAGTCATTTTTTTAGGGTAGGGGGAGGGGATTACAGAAAACACACACTCTTCCATGGAGACCACCGTAGAGGGTTTGGGAGGATCAGTTTCTTCGCTTAGGGTTTTTTGAGAGATGGATGAAGCACCCAAAAAACCTTAGAAGAAGATAGTCGCCTTTGAGATGATGGGGTGTTTCAAAGATGTCAAATAGGAAAGGGAATGTGGGTAGAGTGATAAAAAATATGTGGAGAGAGAAAGAGGCTAAGGCTACAACAACCACCAAACCTAGGGATATTTAGATAAAGGCTGGGAAAAGAGTATCCTTGCACATTGAAGATGAGGAGTGGAAGCTTGTAGTGATCTCTCTAAGAGAAAAAGGGATTTTCATTAAATGGGCAAGGGACTGGCTGACTCTACCTAAAGTTTAGAGGTGGTGTGAGAAAGTCTGGGGAAAAGGGTACATAATCAAATCCCTTCCGAACCATTTTTTTTTGGTCATTTGCATGGATGCCAAATGCAAGGGGGATATTCTGCAAGGGGGTTCATAAATGATGGGAGGAATGGGGGTGTATATCAAAAACTAGGAACCAAATTTTCACCCCCTTAAAGAAAAAATTGAAGAAGTGCCTACTTGGATTAGGCTTTACAATTTGCCTCGCGAGTACTGGAAGGAGGAAACACTGCAACAAATAGGGAACAAGCTAGGGAGATAATTATGTAGAACACAAGATATCACTAAGAGGGGGGTGAATTAGTGATTATAAACAATTTCAAACAATGTGTGCAATTGATAGGATAATGAAAATACTAACAAGCAACCACACACAAGAGCACATCACGTAACACCAGATATACGAGGAAAACCCAATGTGGAAAAAACTCAGTGAGAAATGTTGCTGGAGATCTAATCCTCCAATCAAGCCTCACAATGAAATAATAGTTTTACAATGTTTTAGGGAACCAACCCAAGGAGCACCAACCCCTAACAATTTATGGGCACCTACCCAAAGGAGAACCAACCCCTACATTGAACACTCACTCAGTGAAATACAATGAGATATAAAATCAATACAATGATAAGCACCTTGTTGCAAATATTTTTGTAACTTTTGCAAACTATTCACTCTATTGGTTGAACTATTTTTTTGTCACACTTTTTCTTCTTTACCAAATCTCAGTTCTCTATGTTTGAATCCTCTTCAACTCACCTTCTGCCTAGCCGAATCTCCTCTCACACTCTCTCTTCTTTTCTTCACTCTCAACGGCTAACTTACCAGTTCAATCTATGTCGGTTTGATAGACTGTTATGCTTTGTAACAGTTTACCGGTTACCTTAAACCTCACCGGTTAAACCCTTCTTGCCGACTCTTCTTCTAACACTCAGTCACTTGAATATTTTGCTATCAACACTCAAACTAATTAACTCTCCTCTAGCATGACCACACTTTTTCATCACACATCCATCATCCTACTACTTAAGTCTTTGATCTGCATATTTATACACATGCTTTCCCACCAAAACAAAAACTCAAATTTTACGCGCCTCGGGTTTTCTTCACCGTCCATGATCCATATCAAATCAGATCTAATCTTCTTGAATTGACAACTTGCAACAGATCAACAAAAATCTCTATCCTTTTTTATTCTTCCAATAAACGTTTACTATATTTAGAAAACTAGATCCTATTCATCGACCTTGATTTTGTCGATTACAATAAATGATCTAGTTGTTTCCTTCTCCAAATCCACAAGATGATCAGATATCCTACTTCAATCATAATATCAAAAATTAAAATCTTTGCCTTTCAATCTACTTTGAGCCGCAATCCTCTACAATTCATCCGTGATTTTTATAGTCTTCATTGAATATCGACCTAGTTGGCAACTACCTAACCGAAGCACTATTCACCTACCATTGCATGTTCGCCACTTGGAGTCCACGTGACATCTCTGTCAGGATCCAGCACACTTGATTGTGTCAGTTCAAACTTGGTCACCAACCAAACATGCTACCAGTATACACTAGCCGGTTAACCTTCATATCATGCACTCCTTTGTTTTGTCGGTTAGAACATGTTATCATTTACTGGTGATAGTCCTCAACCATTTTGCCAAAGTGGCAAACACTTCACATCATTTCATCTTCTTATCTAGGTTCTTCAATTTGTCTCTTTGATTGCTTATCGGTTGACATACTTACTGTAGAACACATATATCACTAAGAGGGGGGGTGAATCAGTAATTTTAAACAATTTCAAACAATGTGTGCACCTAGTAGGATAACGAAAAAACTAACTAGCAACCACATACAAGAGCACATCACATGACACCAGATATATGAGGAAAACCCAATGTGGGAAAAACCTCGGTGAGAAATGTTGTTGGACATCTACTACTCCAATCCAACCTCACAATGAAATAATAGTTTTATAATGTTTAGGGCACTAACCCATAGCAATTTATAGGCACCTACCCAAAGGAGAACCAACCCCTATTCTATTTTGAGCACCAACTCAAGGAGCACCAACCCTTGCACTGAGCACCCACTCAGTGAAATACAATTAGATATAAAATCAATACAATGATACACTTGGTTAAAAATGAGTTTTGTAACACATGGAAACTATTCACTCTGCCAGTTAAACTTATTTTATGTTTCACTGCTTCTCTGTTCTATCGGTCTTCTATTCTTACTTTCTAAATCCTCTACAATCCAATTTCAGCCATGTTGGATCTTCTCTGAAACTCACTTTTCTCTCCTTCACTCTCTGTTTCTCTCTTACTAGTTCAGACATTGCCGATTTAACAAATTGTTATACTCTGTAGCAGTTTACTGGTTACTTTAACCCTTTCCAATTAAACTTCCCTTACAGGTTCTTCTCCAACACTCAATCGCTTCAATATATTCTATCACACTCAGACTAATCAACTCTTGCCTCACAGAGATTCATTGTATCATAAATCTCTCATCAAGCATCCTCTCTCCACCTACTTCAATTTTTTATCTGCATATTTATATATATGCTTTCCCGCCAAAACAAAAACTCAAACTTCATGCGCTTAGGGTTTTCTTCACCGACCTCAATCCAAATAAAATTGGATCTCATCTTTCCTAAATCGTCAACTTGCAATAGTACAACAACAATCTCTATTCTATTTTATTCTTCCTATGAATGTTTACTATATTTAGCAAGCTGGACTCTGTTCATAAGTCTTGATTTTGTCGATCACAATAAATGACTAGCAATTTCTTTCTCTAGATAAGCTAGATGATCAAATATCCTGCTTCGATCATGATGTCAAAGAATCAAATCTCTGGCATTTGATCTGCTTTAAGTTGCAATCCTCTGCAACTAATCCATAATTTTTGTAGTCGACATTTAATATGAACTTAGTCGACAACTACCTCATTGACACACCATTCACCAACCACTACACGTTTGCCACCTGGAGTCCACATGACATCTTTGTCAGCATCCAGCTCACTTGATTATGTCGGTTCAACTTTGGTCACTAACCGAACATGCTACTATTATACACTAACCAGTTAACCTTCATATCATGCACTTCACTATTCTGTTTGTTAGGCTACACTTAGTGGGTTTTCTTTCTTACTGATTGACATCTCATACCAGTTGACATCAACATGCCAACAATCTCCATTGCCGGTAAAAATATCTTGCATACCGATTGACATACTTACCGGTTGACATCAATGACAATACAATGCCAACAATATCCCCCTTTGGCATTGATGGCAAAACCCATATTATCTGGTTAATCATCACAGCCCAAGTTTACAATATACATTATCTCCAACTGTGGTTCTTTCTCCAATTGTTAACTTTCTCCCCCTTTGACAACAATGACAAAGGGCCAGGACAAAATTTCTGAGGTCTCCCCCTTTGTAGGTAATTCATGAACTACTATACTTTGTCTCCCGGTAGGCCAGACTACTTTTCCCTTTCACCTTGCGTCCAATTTGTAATTTTTATTAAGTACAAATTGAATAGACACTAGAAAAATAACCACAAACATGGACTGATGAGCACATTTTCCCTGGTGAAGTTACTCTCTTGATCAAGTTGATTGTGACTTTGGTAGATAGAAAAATTGAATAGACAACTTTTCAAAGTCCCAAACTTGATTCCTTTGTGATACTAAAAATTCTGCCAGTACTATGAATTTAAGAGACAACTGACACAACTATAAAAATCACAAACAAGCTGGGAATGCACACTCTCCCCTTGAGTACAACATATGGTCAAAGAATAAAAAATGTATGGCTATGAACTCCCCCTGAACCATGGATGTCCATACATATTTAAGTGCATAAAGCTGGTGAGGAAACTCCTAACTTGTGTCTTAGATATTCAAATGTGTTTACCGGTACAGGTTTTGTGAAGATATCAACAACTTTTTCACTTGTAGGAACATATTCTACCTTCACTTCTTGCTCTGCAACCTTCTCTCTGAGAAAGTGGTGTTTAATAGCAATGTGCTTTGTCCTTAAGTGCATAACTGGATTCTTTGAAATGTTGATTGCACTTGAGTTATCACACGGGATTGAAATAGGTTCAGATATCTCTATTTGAATATCCTTGAGTCTTCTTCATCCATAACACCTGAGAACAACATGTAGTAGCAGCAATATATTCTACTTTGGTAGTAAATAAGGAGATTGAATCCTGCTTTTTGTTGTGCTATGAAACTAACTGGTCACCTACAAAGAATGCACCACCACTTGTGCTTTTCCAGTCATCAATACAGCCTACCCAATCAATATCAGTGTAGGCCTATAAAGTGAAATATCCTTGCTTTGGATACCATAAGTCATAATAAAGTGTTCCTTGTAGGTACCTGTAGATTCTTCTAATTGCATTCTCGTGTGACTATTTAGATGCAGCTTGAAATATTTCCACCATACATACTGCCTGCACTATATCTGGTCTTGAGGCCATAAGGTATAACAAACTACCAATCATGGATCTATACAGGGTCTGGTCCACTTCTGATGACCCGTCAACCTTTCTCAACTTGCATCCGATCACCATGGGGGTACTTACTGGTTAGTTGTCTTCCATCTGAAACTTCTTCAACATATCTCTGACATACTTGGTTTGAGAGATAAATATTCCTTTATCTTGTTGTGAAATTTTCAAACTGAGAAAATATGATAGTTCTCCAAGAATTGACATCTCAATCTCTGATTGCATTTGATCAAAAAATTCTTTACACAAGATATCCTTGTTGCCTCCAAATATTTTATCATCCACATATACAACAACAATAATCAAGTGATTTCCATCTACTTTGATGTACATATTACTATCTGCACTTCCCTTTCTGAAACCTTGCTCTTTAAGATACTTATCCAACTTTGAATACCATGCTCTTGGAGCCTTCTTTAAACCATACAATGCTTTCTTCAACTGACATACAAAATTTTCATCATCATGCAACAGAAAACATTCATGTTGTTCTATGTAGACTTCTCCTTCCAAATTACCATTCAAGAAAGAAGACTTGACGTCCATTTGATATACCTTGTATCCTTTGAAGGTAGAGAATGATAAGAACATTCTAATAGCCTCAAGTCTTGCAACTGGTGCAATTTTTTCTTCAAAATCAATTCCTTCTACTTGAGAAAACCCTTTGCACACTAACCTTGCTTTATGCCTGACAATATTACCTTCTTCATTCATCCTATTCCGGTAGACCCATTTAGTACCTATGACATTCTTATCTGTTGGTCTAGGAACTAATTCCCAAGTCTTGTTCTTGTCAATCTGTTGCAGCTCTTCTTCCATTACATCCATCCATTTCTCACTTTTTTTGGCCTCATTGAATGTTTTGGGTTCCATTTCAGTCATGAGGTAGAAATTTACTTGTTCATTGTTCGAGGAAATTCTTCTTCTTGTCTATACACTGTCACTTTTATTTCCTATAATCTACTCTTCTGGGTGATTTTTTTGCACATATCTATTAGGGGTCTTGTTGAGTACTTCTCCCGGTTCATTTTCTGACTGCACTTCATCTTCATCGCATGAATCATCATACCGGTTTACATGTGCTTGTTTGCCTTTGTGTAAATCTTCATCAGCTCTTACATGCACACTTTCAATGACTCTTCTCAATTTTTTATTGTAGCATTTATAGGCTTTACTGTGAGTGGAGTAACCCAAGAAGATGCCTTCATCACTCCTAGAATCAAAACCACCTAAACTATCTTCATCTCTCTTGATGGAGCATATACTTCCAAACACTTTGAAATATTTAACTGATGGCTTCCGGTCATACCACAGTTCATAAGTTGTCATTCTACTATTTGTTCTTAGTTGAACCCAGTTCAATGTATATATAGTAGTATGTACTACTTTCTTCCAATACATATCCGACATGTTTGTCTCATCCAACATAGTTCTTTCCATCTCCTTGACAGTCCATTTTTTCCTTTCTATAGCACCATTTTGTCGTGGTGTTCTTGGGGCTGAATATTGTCTTCTTATTTCATTCCTCTCATAGTAGTCTACAAACTCATTTGATGTAAACTCACCATCCTGGTCTGATCTCAAACACTTTAGGTTGCATCCACTTTCCTTCTCAACCATCTTCCAGAATATCTTGAGCCTCTCATATGCTTGTGATTTGTCATGTAGGAAAGTGACCTATGTGATTCTTGAGAAATCATCAATGAACAACATGAAGTATCTCTCACCAGCTAAAGCTCTTGTTCTGGCTGGACCACACAGATCTGTATGCACAATTTCTAAGGGCCTTGAGGTATTATGTTCTTTGATCTTGAAGGTTACCTTAGTTTTCTTGCCTCTTAGACATTCATCACAAAAAGTACTTGTCGGTTTGATAATTGGTGGTATATGTCTCACATAACCTTTCTTACTTACCTTAACCAGATTATAAAAGTTTATATGGCCTAATCTTCCATGCTAGAGCCAATTGTCATCTACTTGTCCCATCATGCATTGTGACAAAGCATTCCTTCAAATTTTACACATTTCCATGTATACTTTTACCTTTTGCAAAAATATGTCCGGTACTATCCTTCCTTATCTGACAACCGGTAGAGTTAAATGTGAATTTATATACTTTATCACACATTTGACTCAAACTTAGAAAATTATTCTTTATTTCTTCCACATAGTATACATCATGTGCTTTTAATTTTCCATTTATGTTTAGAGTACCTTTGCCTTTTATCTTGATGGACGAGTTGTCTCTGAACCTCACCGAGCCTCCATTCCAATCATCGAACTTGTTGAACATATTTTTGTCTTTGGTCATGTGATTGGAACATCCACTATCTACAACCCATAAATTTCTTCTTTATGCATGCAGGGCAGTCTGCACAATCAAACTTTATTTTTCTTTTTTCTTATCCTTCTCAACCCAAATCGGGTTGGCTTCCTTCTTCTTGTCAGTTACAATTTTATGTTGTGGTTTTACTTTCGGTTTCTGATCCGATACCAACTTCTTTTCCTTAGAAGTCCTAAGTTTGCAATACTTTGCAATGTGGCCAAAATTTTGACAATGGTGTCATTTCACATTGACATTGAATGATGAATTTGAAGAACTATTGTAGGATATCGACTGACTTCTCCTACATTCATAACTCTTATGACCAAAACGATTACATTGATAACAAGTGACATTCATCTCCCGGAGTGCAGCAAACAAATTTGTACTTTCAAAATTAGTAGGAGGCTTATGCAACAAACTACAATCAGAAATTCTATGACCAAACTTATTACACCGGTAACAATAACCATGGAATTTGGGTACATACCAATCTTGATGCATTGGACTGGCAAAACTTTGTCTCATCGGATATTTTTGGTGCAGGAGCACCTAGTTTTGAGTGCATTTTCTATATTTTGGTGTGTTATTATTTATCTTGGATTAGGTTTGTGAATAATGGACTACTCATAGGTCCACTTGTGTGTTAGATATGCATTTGAAGGATGAATGTCAACTAGATCATGCATTTACTCAAATTTGGCTTATGAGCCCTTGTAAGCCTAAAATGGCAGAAACTTGCATTTTGGTGTAAAATTTCATGTAAAACCTCATTTGGAATTTAGACATGTCATTTTGGTCTTTGTAAGTCATTATAGGAGGTTTAGGATGAGTGGCAATGCATGAAGTATAAAAATGCACATTTTGGCAAAAGTTGTCATTGTTGCTCGACAACATTTTGCAACTTTTGAGCATCTTTGAGCACATCGGTGGTTAGGAAACTAATGAAGAGTTGGTTAGGATTAAGATGTCATATAAAATGCTCTGAGAAGGAATGTAAATAGGTTGGAAAAAGTCTTGAGTATGTTTGAGTACATTGTGAAGAGATTTTCCAGATTTTACCTTGCATTTTCTTCATTTTTTAGCAGCAGTCTGTACCTAATGGATTGATTTCACTACTGTTATTTCATGATTTATTTGTACATGCTATTGTAGTGATCAGAAGGTGTTTGTAATAGTTTTTAGTGTAGGTTTGAATTGTGTTAGTGATTTTGTATTACTCTCGGCCTCAGAAAGGGTTTAAGAGCCCAATTATGGTTCCAACTTGAAATCCCTTGAATTTGCTCAATAACCCTTGGGCCTCAAGCCATGGAACCCTTTTACAATGTAAATAAGTTTTTTTTTGGCTTTGAAGTCATTTAAAATCAATTAGGCATCATTTCCTAGGCAAGCTCAGTCATAGCCCGGTTAGGAAAATGATTGAAAAGTTGCATATGCTTGCAGGAATGATTAGTTATAAAGATTCCAAGTGTTTGGAATGAGTAAGTAATGTGTGTCATAGCATATGTGGAAGGTTGGAGGTGTGACAGAGCAGGGAAGACAATAAACCCTTTGAGGAAGACAACAAAGTCCCAAAACCCTTCATAAAAACCATTTTTTGGGTTTCATACCTGTACGGATAGACCTGACTTCCTCACCTAATGGATTCACAAGTTCATCCAAAAGGGTATTCATATCATAATATATTTTTCCAAGGTCTTTGAGTGATTTTTGAGAAATTCTCCCGAAACTGGTTAGGTGGGGCTAATTGAGGCTTTAGGGTTACTAGGCCTAGAAAATAGGAGAAAGAGGGAGTGATGAAGAAATGAAGCAAAGCCAATTGTAAAACTAGTTGATTGGCATGTAAATTCCTTAAGGACACCTACTACAACCCCTACAAGTATATGTTAGAATATTGCATAGCTTTGAGGTTGGATTTACCCTTGTGAATCTCAACCACACCTAAGCAACTATTGAGCATTATTTGATAGGGAGAACTCCTAGAGAGTTTGAGTGTTTTGGTTTGTTGAAAGACTAGTGCAAAGTGAAAGGAGCCCACTAACATATCACTCCACTTCCTATTGAGTAAGGTGAGACTCTCTTTGAGAACGCCTCCCCATCAAAGTGGTATCAGAGCAACTAAGATTTGGGAGGAAGCCAGTTCATGTTAGACATGAAGTCAGTAGTAGAAATAGTCTAAGGATGGTGACAAATGCAGAGTTGGCCAAGAAGGTAGAAGATAAAGAGGAAGAGAATAGACTCCTCAGGGTAAGACTACAACAGTTGGAGAGTAAACTAGATGTAGTTGAAGACAAGACTAAGAAAGTGACAATCAAGGTCAATCAAGAGAAGGGTAAGGAAGTAGTAGAAGAGGATAGCACACCTGAACCAAATCCTATTCTACCTGAAGAACCTTTCCTTAGAGCCATCAAAGCCTTAGGAGGAAAATCCTTAGAAGGAGTGCCACTTTTTTGTGGAAAAATGGAACCAGAAGTAGTCATGGAATGGATTGAAGGATTGGAGAATCACTTTGACTGTGATGGGATCAGTGAGGCACAAAAGGTGAAGGTAGCCAAATCCAGATTGAGAGGAGCATCCTTGACTTGGTGGAAGTTCATCCAAGAGGAGAGGAAAAAGGAGGGTAAGAACCCAATAGCCACTTGGAAAGGAATGCTAGCCAAGGTGAAAGAACCCAATTGCACAAGAGGAGACAAAGAGACTTAGATGTGAGCAGCTACACTAAGGAATTTCAAAAGTTGTGTCTGAGATCCAAGGTGATGGAAGATGAAAGAATTAAGGTATCCAGATACTTGAATGGCTTGAGATGGAATATTCAAGAAGAGTTGAGTTTGTTATGTCCTAGTATTGTTCATAAGTGTTATCAATTGGCACTCAAGGTGGAAGAGAAGAGAAAAAAGAAACAAGAGCAAAGAAACAGAGATAGAGGTAGGGGAAGAGATGGCAAAGGTCAGAGAGGTAGCTTTGGTGGAAGAAGTGTAGACCAAAGATCCCAAGGGGAATCCAAGTTGGTAGAGAACAATGGGGATTCCAATAGCAAGAGCAGCTATAGAGGAAGGGGGTCTAGCAACTCTAGTAGAGGAAGGTCTAGTGGATCAGGAAGAGGGTCCTATTTCACCATAATGAAGTGCTCTAATTGCCATCAACTTGGACACCCGGCCTATAGATGTCCTAAGAATTCTTCTTCATCCCAAGGAGGTGAGAGGAGAGTAAATTATGCTCAAGAAGATGCAGCAAACATGAAGGCATCAGAAGTAGGTTTATATTCAAAAGTTGGAGAGAATCTTATGATAAGGAGGGTCTTGATTAAAGAACTGGTTAAGGAGGAACCTAGCCAAAGGAGATCCTTGTTCAGGATAAAATACAAGATTATGGGAAAGGTATGTAGAGTGTTCATGGATTTAGGGTCCACGGATAACATAGTGTTAGAGGAAGAAGTGAGTAAGCACAACCTACAAATAATACCACATAGTGGTCCTTATAGGGTTACTTGGCTCAATAAGGGGCAACATGCTCTTGTGAATGAACAAACTTGGGTGGAGTTCACTATAGGAGGCTACAAGGATATAATCTTGTGTGACATCTTGCCAATGGATGCTTGCCACCTACTCCTAGGTAGGCCATGGCAGTTTGACAGAAAAGCAATACACCATGGAGATAAGAATGCTTATACTTTTCAAAAGGATGAAATCACCTATAAAATTCTATCCATAGGAGACCAAGAAGATGACAAATCAAAGAGTCCTAATGGGCTGCTAGTTGGTGAGAAGGATTTCATTAATACACTCAAGGAAGGAGAAGGAGTGGGGTTTACAATTGTTGTAAAACCAAAAGAAGAAAGCAAGGAGAAGAAAGTATGCATTCTCAATGAAATGCAACAGGTCCTAAATTAGTTTAAGGACATTATCAGTGATGGAACACCAACAACCTTTCCTCCTCAATGTGCCATAAGTCACTAGATTGACTTCATACCTAGAGCCTCATTGCCTAATAAGGCAGCCTATAAAATGACACCAGATCAAAACAAGGAGGTAGCTAAGCAAATACAAGAACTCTTAGATGATGGTCTGATAAGGAAGAGCATCAACCCATGTGCAGTACCCACCATTTTGGCCCCAAAGAAGGGAGGTACTTGGAGACTTTGCACTAATTCTAGAGCCATAAACCAGATTACAATCAAGTATAGATTTCCCATTCCAAGGATTCAAGGTTTGATTGAATTTTTTGAGGTGCTAAATTCTTCACCAAGATAAACCTCAAGAGTGGTTACCACCAAATCATGAATCAAGGAGGGTGCTGAATGGAAGACAGCCTTCAAGACCACATAAGGACTTTATGAATGGCTTGTTATGCCATTTGGACTCACAAATGCTCCTAGCACATTCATGAGACTCATGAATGAAGTACTCAAAGAATATATTGGTAAATTTGTTGATGTTTATTTAGATGAAATCTTTATTTTTAGCAAGTTTAAAGATGAACATCTTAAGCATATAGAGATTGTATTGAAGAAACTATGTGTTGAGAAACTAACCATCAATTTGGAGAAATGTGGGTTTATGAAATAGGAATTGATATATCTTGGGTTTGTAATATCAAGAGGTGATTTAAAGATGGATACTTCTAAAGTGGAATCCATAATGACTTGGCCTACACCTAAGACAAGAAGTGAAGTAAGAAGTTTTCATGGCTTGGCACGATCCTTTTAGACATTCATCAAAGGATTCAGTGAAATATGTGCACACATGCTTGATACAATCACAGGAGGTATGAAAACCAAGTTTCAATGGACACGAGAAGCACTGAAGATAAAGGTGGCTACTCAGGTGGTACTAATTCATCCAAGATTTGACAAGCTCTTCACCATTGAATGTGATGCAAGCAACATAGCGGTTGGAGCAGTTTTAAGCCAAGACAATAGATCGGTTGCATTTTTCAGTGAGAAGCTCAATGATCAAAAGAAAATGTATTCCTCTTATGATTTGGAGTTGTATGCACTTATTCAATCTCTTAGGAAATGGAGGCATTATTTTCTACTTAAATAATTTGTAGTTTATATTGATAATCAAGCTCTTAGCTTTCCCAATTCACAAGAAAAGTTGAATCATAGGCATATTAAATGGGTAGAGTATTTGTAGTCATATACCTTTACCATTAAAAACAAGAAGGGGAAATGTAATAAAGTAGCTGATGCATTAAGTAGAAGGTTGCTAACAGTGCAAGAAGTGTAGCTCAAAAGCATTAGGGTGGATAGTTTCAAATTTTTATATCAAGATGATGAAGACTTTGCTGCTACCTACAAGGTTTGTCAAGAATTTAGAAACCATTTTCATAGTGAATATGCAAATTATACCTTACAAGATGGTATTATGTTTAAGGGAGGACAATGTGTACCTAAAGGATCTATGAGAGAAAATTTGATGCAAGAGAAGCATAATGGATGCCTAAGTGGACATTTTGGCTTAAATAAGAGTTTGGAACTTGTCCAAAGATTCTACTATTGGCCTAAGATGCAAAGTGATATTAGGAAATATGTGGAACAATGTGTGGTTTTCCAAAGAGCTAAGGGTACCTCTTCTAATGCTGGTCTTTATTAGCCTTTACCTATCCCAAACCGACTATGGGAGTGTGTAAGTATGAATTTTGTTGTTGGTTTGCCTAAAACCAAATTAGGTTTTGATAGCATCTATGTGGTGGTAGATAGGTTTAGCAAGATGGCCCATTTTATTCCATGTAAGGTCACTCATGATGCTAGTCATATTGCTCATTTACATTTCAAATAAGTTATTAGAATTCATGGTTTACCTATTAGCATTGTATCAGATAGAGATGCAAAGTTTATTGGTCATTTTTGGAAGACCTTATGGCAGAGATTGGGTACTAACTTGTCTTTCAGTTCAGCCTATCCTCCCTAAATGGATGGACAAATAGAGGTGGTCAATAGAACACTTGGAAACCTTATTAGATGTTTGACAGAGGAGTATGGACAAGCTTGGGATCAGATCATCCATCAAGCTGAATTTGTCTACAATGACAATTTGAATAGATCAATCGGTAAGAGCCCTTTTGAGATTGTGTATGGCCTTCATCCTAAAGGTGTTTTAGAGCTTAGATATGTTGGAAAGATGGGACAGCTGAGTGGACATGCTATGGACATGGCTCAATCCATGCAAGAGATTCATGAGCAGGTTAGGACAACCCTACTAGACACCTCTTCAAATAAAAAGTAGACGAGAAAAGAAAGTATATACAATTTGATGTTGGGGACTTGGTCATGGTTCACTTGAACAAAGAAAGACTTCAAAAAGGTGACCCTAGTAAACTTTAGATGAGGAGGTTTGGACCTTGTAAATTCTTGGCAAAGTATGACAACAATTCTTACAAACTAGACCTACCCGGAGATATGGATTTATCTCCCATCTTCAATGTTGCAGATTTGGTGCACTATAAGGGCACATTTCTAGAGGGAGGTAGTAGATTCTCAGAGGTCTCTCAAGCACTTTTAGACATGCCCTTACTACCTGCAACCATGCCACAAGCTAAGAAAGTGTTAGATTCTAGAGTTCTCAAGAATCTGAGGCATACCACCTATATGGAGCACTTGATCCAATGGCAGAACCTTCTAGAATTTGAGGCTACTTGGGTACCAGAGACAAAATTTTCTAAGCTTGGAGTTCCCCTTTCTTTGTTGCCTAAAGGAGTCACTTGACTTCTTTATTATTAGGGGAGTATGGTGCAGGAGCACCTAGTTTTGAGTGCATTTTCTAGATTTTGGTGTGTTAGTCTTTATCTTGGATTAGTTTTGTGAATAATGGACTACTCATAGGTCCACTTGTGTGTTGGATATACATCTAGAGGATGAATGTCAACTAGATCATGCATTTACTCACATTTAGCTTATGAGCCCCTGTAAGCCTAAAATGGCATAAACTTGCATTTTGGTGTAAAATGTCTTGTAGCACCTCATTTTTAATTTATACATGTCATTTCAGTCTTTTTAATTCATTCTAAGAGGTTTAGGATGAGTGGCAATGCATGAAGTATAAAAATACACATTTTGGCAAAAGTTGTCATTGTTGCTCGACAACATTTTGCAACGTTTGAGCAACTTTTTGCATCTTTGAGAACATCGGTGGTTAGGAAACTGATGAAGAGTTGGTTAGGATTAAGATGCCATATAAAATTTTCTAAAAAGGAATGTCAATAGGTTGGAAAAAGTCTTGAGTACATTTGAATACATTGTGAAGAGATTTTCCAGATTTTACCTTGCATTTTCTTAATTTTTGAGTAGCAGTCCGTACCTAATGGATTGATTTCACTACTATTCTTTCATGATTGATTTGTACATGAAATTGTAGTGATCAAAAGGTGTTTGTAATATTTTTTAGTGTAGGTTTGAAGTGTGTTAGTGATTTTGTATTACTCTCGGCCAGAGAAAGGATTTAAGAGCCCAATTATGGTTCCATCTTGAAATCTATTGAGTTTGCTCAATAACCCTTGGGAATCAAGCCATGAAACCCTTGTATAGTGTAAATATTTATTTTTTTGGATTTGAAGTCATTGAAAAGAAATTAGGCATCATTTCCTAGGCGAGCTCAATCATAGCCCGATTAGGAAATGATTGAAAAGTTGCATATGCTTGTAGGGATGATCAGTTATGAAGATGCCAAGTGTTTGGAATGAGTAAGTAAGGTGTGTCAGGGCTTATATGGAAGGTTGGAGGTGTGATAAAGAAGGGAAGACAATAAACCCTTTGAAGAAAACAACAAAGTCCCAAAACCCTTCATAAAAGCCATTTTTGGGTTTCGTACCTGTACGGACAAACCTGACTTCCTCACCTGATGGATTCACAAGTTAATCCAAAAGGGTATTTAGATCATAAAATATTTTGCCAGGGTCTTTGAGTGATTTTTGATTAATTCCCCAAAAACCGTTTAGGTAGGGCTAATTGGGGCTCTAGAGCTACTAGGCCTAGAAAATAGGAGAAAGAGAGAGCGATGAAGAAATGAATCAAAGACAATTACAAAAATAGTTGATTGGCATGGAAATTCCTTAAGAAAACCTACTACAACCCCTACAAGTATATGTTAGAAGATTTTATATCTTTGAGGTTGGATTTACCCTTGTGAATCTCAACCATGCCTAAGGAACTATTGAGCACTATTTGATAGGGAGCACTCCTAGAGAGTTTGAGTGTTTTGGTTTGTTGAAAGACTAGTGCAGAGTGAAAGGAGCCCACTAACATATCACTCCACTTCCTATTGAGAAAGGTGAAACTCTCTTTGAGAACCCCTCCCCATCAATTTTCCTCTCATGCTAGTGACTTTAGTGAACCCCTCTTCATCAATCTTGAACTTTCCTTTATGGTTTGCATTCTAGTATAGAGAGTGAGCCTTCTGGTTCTAAGAATTCCAGTTCACAGGTGGATTTATTATAGTTTCAGCATAGGTCTTCTTCTCAGTAGCTTTGTTGACAGTAAAGATTTGTTTTCTTTACTCTCACTTGAAGAAGTAAACTATATCTCCTTGCCAGATGTGTCTTTTCTATTTGAACTCTATCCCTCTTCAAATACTAAACCTCCAATATCTTTTGAGTGCTACTGATTACTCAATATTTTGTCCAAGGCTTCAGTGTTCCCCTCATACTTGCTTCTCATCTTCAATTCATCTTTGCTCTTTTCAAGCTCCTTTCTGAGCCTTACAATTTCTTCTTCTAAATTCTGATGTTCCTTCTCTTTCTTATCAAATCAGAGGATGTAACTTCACATATCCTCTTGGCCTCTTCCAACTAGAGATTGAAATCAGAAATTATTTTCTTGGACTCATCGAAGGATTGCTTCAAACGTTCTTGTTCTTCAACAGCAACACACTTAACCTTCTTGAGATCTCTTATTGTTTTACTCAACTCCTCAAGAGAACTTATGAGCTCACTTTCTAGATCCACTTTAGCTTCAATGTGTTCATCTTCATTATCTTTGTCAACTAGTTCATCTAGTGCCATAAAGAGATTGGTTATTCTTTCATCCTCACAACAGTCATTTTCTGAGGCACTTTCTTCATCTGTTGCATCATCTTCAAAAGTATATAGGTTGTTCTACTTCTAGTAGCTTCTTCTATCTTGTCGCCAGGCATTCTTCTTTCTATCCTTACCCAAAGGTCTGCTGGTGCTTTGTTTCTCCTCTCCAACATTCTCACTATAGGGACATTGAGAAGCAAAGTGTCCTATTTTACCATAGTTAAAACATTTGAGAGGTAATTTTCCTTTGTACTTATCAGATCCTCTTTCAAGCTTCTTGACAAAGTTTTCTACCATTGTGTTGTTGGATATTGTTGGCATATGATGAACTGACATGATGATATGATGATAATGTATGTTGTAATTGATGTCAATAAGTGAAAGTGAAATGGTATGTAGATTGGAAGAAGACGGTGAACCGGTATGAAGATATGTAGTGAACCAGTGTCAGGGTTTCACTAAGTGTGACTACCGGTTGGTAGTCTTAGCTCTAGGGTTTCTGGTTTGGCAATCCAGCTTGTGCAATGCAACCAAATACATCCTGTGATGAGTTAGCTAAGAGATGTGAATGAGATTGAGGTGCCACGTCAATTTTGTGCACGTGAAGGATTTCCTTGAGGATCTTGTATGTGAAGATCGATTGCATTAAAAGTCTACCTCGAGAATGAACATTCTTCTTGGGGGTATGAGAAGAGAGCGTGATGGGTTACTGATTCCCATATGTGGTGAAGAATGAACGATGTAGATTTTCTTGTGATTTGTTTAAGATTGTATTTCTCTATGCAAAGTGTTTGGATGATTAGGATTGGACCGCTTGTATTATGAACCTAAATGCTTAGGGTTTAGGGTTTATGCTACCCACCTAATTGTTGTCTATAAGATTGATGATGTTTGTTATTGTTTGTTGTTGGCAAATGTTGTGTGTGTATCCGAGTGATGAGATACTTGCCAGACCAGTAAGAGGAAAACTGTAGAGTATGATTGCAGAAGAGAGGAAATGAAAAGGATCTACCTTGGCATGTAGTGCTGTTATCAAATCAAAGTTTTACTTGTTGTCTTCTAACCATTTCAACAGTTGGAAAATCCCTTTACCGGGTAGCTTTAACAGACTTATTGTAAATCCTTTAACTGGGTGACTCAAGATCATTGAGTTCTTCAAATCCTTTAGTGAGGTAACCTTTAACAAGGTATATAGCCATCCCTTAACCAGGTGATCTTTAATAGGATCAGTTCCTAACAGAACCTTATTGTAAAGTCTTTAACTAGACTAGGCTCCTAACAAAGTGAGATTCACAAGAGTTCAAAACAAGCTTGTGGGTATCCATCCCCGCCATGGTTTTTCCCATTTGGGTTTCCATGTGAAAAATCGGTGTGTCATGAGTTGTGCATTTTTCATGTGATGATTAAGTATTTTGTGTTTTAGTGATTATGCATGCAGAGCTAATATGTTATGGTATTGCTGGTATACCACATGCATATGTTTATGGGTGAAGTTGTTATCAAGTACTAAATGTATTTGAAGTTATCAGACTTATCATTTTATGATTGTCTGAAGTCTTATTGTGTTTAGCCGGTATTTCCATGGTTAAGTTTAGTGATGAAGACAACCGGTTGGTATTGTTTTAACTTGATAAGTTGTTGAGAAAGTTTTTGTTTGTACAGATGCACCCCCCCTCTCAGTACTGATTAGGGTATTTGTTTGTCATCGTTATTCATTAATTGGTATCAAAGCAACTCCAGGTCCTCAGTGATATAAGTTTAACCGCTTGTGGTAAAGATCTAGTTGTAATGATGAAGAGGGAAGGTCCTAAGTTCAATAGAGATAACTTCAAGATATGGAAGGATGGAATGAAGATTTACATCAAGAGTATGGGTGCTCAATGTTGGAGCTATGTTAATAATGCCTATGTGATTCCCATTGGCACTCTAACTGATGATCAGAAGAGAGAGATTCAGGAAAATGGGCAAGTCATGGAAGCCCTTATCAGTAGCCTGTCAAATATTAAGTTTATTGATGTACAAGACAAGGACACTCCTAAGAATGTATGGGATGCACTAGAAACCATTTATGGTGGTGATGAGCATGTAAAGAAAGCTAAGGAAGAGAGCCTTAGAGGAAAATTTGAACACATGAGGATGGTTGAAGGAGAGATCATTCAGCAATATGGCATTAGAATTAAGACTGTGGTTGGAGATATCAAAGGCGTTGGTGGAATGATTGAGGATGCCACCGTTGTTAGTAAAGTCTTGAGATCATCATTACCAATCTATGCAATCAGAGTTGCTACTATCCAAGAACTAAGGTCTATTGATAAAACCAAGGTATCCTTAGACTATATCATTGCAAAGTTAACTGCATATGAGTTGAATAGCTATGATGGCAGTGTTCAGAAGACCGAGTCAACTTTTAGAGTATCTGTTGCATCATCCTGAAAAGGAAAAGAAACTAGTACCAGTTATGAATCTAGACAATGCAAAGATCTAGATGATGAAGAGATTCTGATGGAGATTGAAGCTCTTCTTGCTAAAAGAATTTCGAAAGGAACAAGTAAATATAGAGGTACGCTTCCTTTGAAATGTTTCTCCTGCAACTAGATAGGACATATAGCTATTAATTGTCCTAATAGTGATAATAAGGATAAACCGGAGAGGTTAAGAAATTATAAAGGAGGAAATAGAAGAAATTGTCTTGTTGCTATGGATGAAGGTGTTACTGATGAAGAATCGGAGGATGAAGAGAGTGAAGATATAGTGTTTCTAGCTGTAAAGGAGGAAGTGTCTAACAAGAAATCCCTTGTCTCTCACATTGGTAACTCCAATGAGTGGATTATAGATAGTGGGTGTTCTCACCACATAACTAGTGACCGAAGAAAGTTTCTATCTCTTGAAGAATATGATGGAGGTCTTGTCCGATTTGGAAAAGATGCACCATGCTTGGTAAAAGGAAAAGGATCCATCTCACTAAATTGAAAAAGCAATGTAGATGATTTCTATTGGGTAGAAGGTCTGAAGCATAACCTTTTAAGTGTTGCTCAGCTGAATGACAAAGGACTCACTCTGAAGTTCAAAGGTGGAATCTGCAGTATAATTGGAAAGAGTGGTGAACTTATTGCCACCAATAAGCAGACTAGAGGTAACCTATTTCAGTTGAATGCCAAGATTAGTCTGTGTCTGATGGCTAAGTTTGATGATAGTTGGATATGGCATAGGAGACTCTATCATATGAACTTTGACAATATTGTTAAAGCCGGTAAGATCAAGGCGGTAAGAGGATTGCCTTTGCTGAACAAACCAAAGAATTATTTGTGTAGAGTATTTCAACTTGGGAAGATGTCTTCCTCAACTTTTAAAGGTAAGTCTTTTTCAGCAGAGAATTTACTTGATCTTGTGCATACTGATTTCTGTGGTCCTATGAAAACTAGATGTATTCATGGAGATAGATATTTTATGATTCTTACTAATGATTGCTCAAGAATGATGTGGGTCACATTCTTGAAAGACAAGTCTGAAGCATTCAGAAAATTCAAAGCCTTCAGAGCATTAGTAGAAAAGGAAAGTGGCCAAAGGATAAAGTGCCTAAGAACTGATCAAGGAGGAGAATTCACTTCTGATGAATTCAACAAGTACTGTGAAGAGAATGAAATCAAGAGGAAACTGTCTACCCCAAGGAAACCACAACAAAATGGCATAGTAGAAAGGAACAACAGGACTATAGTTGAAGCGGCTAGAACAATGTTGATCCAAGGAAAGGTTGCTCACACTTTTTGGAGAGAAGCACTGAGCACTGCAGTCTATATAATGAACTGAGTACTTATCAAGAAAGGCAAAGATAAAATCCCTTATGAGTACTGGATCGGGAAGACTCCCACTGTGAGTTACTTTAAGGTATTTGGGAGTAAGTGCTATATCAAGAGAGGTGAGCATTTGAGCAAATTTGATGCTAAATGTGATGAAGGAATATTTCTAGGATATTCCACTAAGATCAAAGCCCTCAAGTGCTATAATAATAGAACTCAGAAGATTGTTGAGAGCATCAATGTCAAGGTTGATGAATCTCCTAAGAAATATAAAGGAACCAACAGCGAGCAAGTGGAAGGTGAACTGGGAATAGCTTTCTGGGAATTGGTTACAAAAGAAACAAGTAAATATCTCAGTGTTCCTGTACCGGTAGAAGCTATGGTAGGAGAAGAAGAAGATGGAGAAGAAGGAGAAGAGGAAAAGAAAGAAGAACCAACTGGAGTCATTCCTAGATATGTGAAATTACATCATGATCCGAAGCAGATCATAGGAGATAAAGAGGCAGGGATACTCACAAGAAGAAAGGTGAAGGAGAAATCTTGCATGATCTCTAAATTGGAGCCTAAGACTATTAAAGAGGTGCTTACAGATGAAGATTGGACTAAGGTAATGGAAGAGGAGCTAGATCAGATTGAAAAGAATGCAACATGGTCTTTGGTACCTAGGCCTGAACACAAGAATGTCATTGGTATCAAATGGGTCTTCAAAAATAAAATAAGTGAAGAAGGTACAGTTACAAGGAACAAGGCTAGGATTGTATGCAAGGGATATGATTAGGAGGAGGGAGAAGACTATGGAGAAACCTTTCCTCTCGTGGCTGGACTAGAAGGTGTACAAATGCTACTTGCATTTGCAACATTTAAGGGATTTAAGGTCTATCAGATGGATGTGAAGTTTTTTTTTTTAATGGAATCCTTGAAGAGGAAGTATATATAGAGCAATCATATGGGATTTCACAATCAGAAGATAGTGACATGGTGTGTAGATTACACAAGGCCCTATATAGATTAAAAAAAGCACCAAGAGCATGGTATGAACTATTACACTCTCATCTTGTGAAGATTGGATTTGAGAAAACAAGTGAAGATAGCAACATCTATTTGAAATCAGAAGGTGATCAAATTCTGATCTGTGAAGTGTTTGTAGATGACATAATCTTTGGAGGAGATGATTAAATGAGCCATGTATTTGTAGATGTAATGAAGAAAGAGTTTGAGATGTTTCTAATTGGGGAGATAAAATTCTTCATTGGTTTATAGATTTAGCAAATGAAAGAGGGTATCTTTATTACCCCGTCCAAGTATGTAAAAGAGGTATTGAAGACCTTTGGCATGGAGGAAAGCAAACCGGTTGGTACACCGATGGTGACTGGTTGTAAACTGACTAAGGAAGATGAGTCAGCATTGGTGAATGAGAAAGAGTACCGATCAATGATCGGTAAGTTGCATTATGTGGTGCACAAAAAACTAGATATTGCTCATGCAATGGGCATAGTAGCTCATTTTTAGAAATGTCCTAGAGAATCCCACTTCGTAGTAGTCAAGAGGATTCTTAGATATCTGAAAGGAACAGTTGACTATGGATTGTGGTATCCATATAATGGTGACTTCAATCTCAAAGTGTATACTGATGTCGGCTGGGCAGGTAATGTGGATGACCAGAAGAGCACGATCGGTGGAGCATTCTTTCTTGGTTGAAGATTAGTATCATGGATGAGTAAGATGCAGAGCGGCATTTCCCAGTCTATAGCTGAAGCAGAATATGTGGCAGCATTTATGAACTATACTCAAGCAATCTGGATGAAACATGTATTGGAAGGTTTCAAAGTACTTGTATCTGAACCCATGAATATATTTTGTGACAATACAAGTGCAATAAATATTTCCAAGAATCTGGTATTGCATGCTACAACTAAGCACATTGAGCTTAAATATCACTTCTTGAGAGAGAAAGTTCAGAATAAGGAGGTTGTACTACAACATGTTTCCAATAAGGAGCAGCTAGCAGACATATTCACAAAGCCCTTACTGAAGACTATATTTACCTATTTGAGAGGTGAATTGGGGGTTCTGCCCCTTCATGAAGTCAACTAAAGTTGTGTGCTCCGCATCAGTCAGGAACTACAGTGTCAAATCTTTCAGGATTGATGTGTTGAAGGATGCTACTCCATAGGGGGAGCAACATAATAGAGAATGGAAGCTTTTGCCTCCACTTTGGCATTGTTGTCAAAGGGGGAGAAGATATCTGATGAGTTGTGAGGAGAAGATATCTATTAATGCAGATACACTGGTCTATGATGTCTACAGTTGCAATGATACATTGAGTATTGCCATCAATTCCAAAGGGGGAGATTGTTGGATATTGTTGGCATATGATGAACTGACATGATGATATGATGATAATATATTTTGTCATTGATGTCAATAAGTGAAAGTGAACCGGTATGCAGATTGGAAGAAGATGGTGAACTGGTATGAAGATATGTAGTGAACCGATGTCGAGGTTTCACTAAGTGTGACTACCGGTTGGTAGTCTCAGCTCTAGGGTTTCCGGTTTGGCAATCCAGCTTGTGTGATGCAACCGAAGACATCCTGTGATGAGTTAGCTAGGAGATGTGAATGAGATTGAGGTGCCACATCAGTTTTGTGCACATGAAGGATTTCCTTGAGGATCTTGAATGTGAAGATCGATTGCATTAAAAGTCTATCTTGGGAATGAACATTCTTCTTGGTGGTATGAGAAGAGAGCATGGGTTACTAATTCCCATATGTAGTGAAGAATGAATGATGCAGATTATCTTGTGATTCATTCAAGATTGTATTGGTCTATGCAAAGTGTTTGGACAGTCAGGATTGGACCGCTTGTATTGTGAACCTAAATGCTTAGGGTTTAGGGTTTATGCTACCAACCTAAATGTTGTCTATAAGGTCGATGATGTTTGTTATTGTTTGTTGTTGCCAAATGTTGTGTGTGTATCCAAGTGATGAGATACTTGCCAAACTAGTAAGAGGAAAACTGCAGAGTGTGATTGCAGAAGAGAGGAAATGAAAAGGATCTACCTTGGCATGTAGTGTTGTTATCAGATCAGAGTTTTACCTATTGTCTTATAACCATTTCAACAATTGGAAAATCCCTTTACCGGGTAGCTTTAATAGGCTTATTGTAAATCCTTTAACCGGGTGACTCAAGATCATTGAGTTCTCCAAATCCTCTAGCGAGGTAACCTTTAACAGGGTATATATCCATCCCTTAACTGGGTGATATTTAACAAGATTGGTTCCTAACAGAACCTTATTGTAAAGTCTTTAACCGAAATAGGCTCCTAATAGAGTGAGCATCAAAAGAGTTCAAAACAAGCTTGTGGGTATTCATCCCCACCGTGGTTTTTCCCATTTGGGTTTCCACGTGAAAAATCTGTGTTTCATGAGCTGTGCATTTTTCATGTGATGATTAAGTATTCTGTGTTTTAATGATTATGCATGCAGAGCTAATAGGTTATGGTATTACTGGTATACCACATGCATATGTTTATGGGTGGATTTGTTATCAATTATTGAATGTATTTGAAGTGATCAGACTTATCAATTTATGATTGTCTGAATTCTTCCTGTGTTTAACCGGTATTGCCATGGTTAAGTTCAGTGATGAAGACAACTGGTTGGTATTGTTTTAACTTGATAAGTTGTTGAGAAAGTTTTTGTCTGTCCTGATTCATCCCCCGTCTCAGTACCGATTAGGGTATTTGTTGTTCATCATTATTCATCATGTGTCTAAGTCTTCACTATATTCTCCATGAGTAATTTCTTCCCCTTTTTGATGGAGTTGAAAGCAACCTCTTTCTTTGAAGTTCCTTCACCGATTGTTTTCATCTCATAAGCGGATAGGGACCCAAATAACTCATCCATTGAAAAGGTTTCCAGATCCTTGGCTTCTTCTATTCCAAAGACCTTTGTGTCATGCTTAGATGTGAGTGATCTAAGTACCTTTTGACAGTCACTTCATCATCTATATCTTCTCCAAGTCCTCTAATAGTGTTCATTGTTTCATCAATTCTGTGAAGATAATAAAAAAATTTCTCTTCATCTTTCATCTTCAATCCTTCAAGATGACCTCTTCATGTTTTCAATTTAGCCTCCTTGACCTTGAAATATCCTCCAAACAATCTTTTCAACATATCCTAAGTTTCCTTGGTGGATGAGCAATGCATGACCTTAACAAACTCATTATCAGGTAGACCCTTGAGAATAACATGATTGGCCTTGGCATTGTTTTTGTACTCCTTCTTAGCATCTGGATATGTAGGAGGATTGTTAGGGATAGTATACCCATTATGCACAGGCATCCAACATGGGAGCTTTGTAGGGAAAGGATTCATTCCTTTCCATTATGTTGTTAAACCAGAATCTACCCAAGCTAGAGAAAACTTTGACAAACAGGGAACCTAATGCTCTAATACCAATTGTAGAACACAAGATATCACTAAGAGGGGGAGTGAATCAATGATTTTAAATAATTTCAAATAATGTGTGCAACCGGTAGGATAATGAAAGCACTAACTAGAAACCACACACAAGAGCACGTCACATAACACTAGATATACAAGGAAAAGCCAATCTGAGAAAAACCTCGATGAGAAATGATGTTTGAGATCTACTACTCCAATCCAACCTCACAGTGAAATAACAGTTTTACAATGTTTAGGTCACCAATCCAAGGAGCACCAATGCCTAGAAATTTATGGTCACCTACCCAAAGGAGAAGCAACCCCTATTCTATTTTGCACACCAACTCAAGGAGAACCAATCCCTATTCTATTTTGAGCATCAACCTTTGCACCAAACACCCACTCAATGAAATACGATGAGATATAAAATCAATACAATGATAAACATTTGGTTACAAATGAGTTTTGTGGTACCTGTAAACTATTCACTCTGCTAGTTAAACTTCTTTTCTATTTCACTTCTTCTCTATTCTTACTTTCTAAATCCTCTACAACCTAGTTTTAGCCTTGTCGGATATTCTCTAAAACTCACTTTGTTCTCCTTCACTCTAAGTTGCTCTCTTACCAATTCAGACACTGTCGGTTTAACAGACTATTATACTCTATAATAGTTTACCAGTTACGTTAACCCTTCTTGGTTAAACCTTCCTTACCAGTTCTTCTCCAACACTCAGTCGCGTCAATATATTATATCACACTCAGATTGGTCAACTCTTGCCTTGTAGAGATTCACTATATCATAAATCTCTCATCAAGAATCCTCTCTCCACCTACTTTAGTTTTTGATTTGCATATTTATATATATATATATGCTTTTTTGCCAAAACAAAAACTCAAACTTCATGCGCTTAGGCTTTTCTTCACCAACCTCGATCCAAATAAAATTGGATCTCACCTTTCCTGAATTAACAACCTACAATAGTACAACAAAAATATCTATACTATTTTATTCTTCCTATGAATATTTACTATATTTAGAAAAATGGACTCTGTTCATAAGTCTTGATTTTGTTGATCACAATAAATGATCTACTGGTTTCTTTCTCCAGATCACCTAGATGATCAAATATCTTTCTTCGATCATGATATCAAAGAATCAAATCTTAGCCCTTCGATCTACTTTGTGCCACAATCCTCTGCAACTGATCCATGATTTTTGCAGTCGACATTTAATACGGACTTAGTCGGCAACAACCTCATCGGCACACCATTCACCAACCACTACATGTTCCCCACATGGAGTCCACATGACATCTTTGTTAGCATCTAGCTCACTTGATTATGTCGATTCAACTTTGGTCACCGACCGAACATGCTACCGGTATACACTAACTGGCTAACCTTCATATCATGCACTTCACTATTCTGCCAAGTTAGGTCATGTTATATCAGGTTGCACTTATTGGGTTTGCTTTCTTATCAGTTGATATCCCATACCGGTTGACATCAACATGCCAAAAATCTCCAATTCTGGTAACAATATCTTGCATATTGGTTGACATCAATGACAATATAATGCCAACACGTATTGGTTGACATCAACATTCCAACAATCTGGAATACTCCTACTTGCATATCGGTAACATCAACTTGCATACTGATTGACATCAATGACAACACAATGCCAACAATTGCCCCCTTTGGCATTAATGTCAACTTACATACATAACTTCACATCCTTTCATCTTCTTATCCGAGTCCTTCTATTTATCTATTTGATTTCTTACCGGTTGACATCAACATGCCAACAATCTGCAATACTCCAACTTGCATACTGATAACATCAACTTGAATACTGGTTGACATCAATGACAACACAATGCAAAAAATCTCCCCCTTTATCATTGATGTCAACACACAATGTCAACTCACATACACAATTGTACTCTTTCTCCATCTGCACTCTTACTCCCCCTTTGACAATAATAAAAAAAGGGCTCAAACACCAACTTCGCTCCATAAATTGATGATCAAGTTCTCTCCCTTTGAATTTTCTCTCCCCATTAAGCCAAATGCGACTTTTGTAGATAGAGAAATTGAATATACAACTTCCAAAATCTCAAACCTGTCGGTGGTGCAAACTCTACCTCTGAGTGTGATACCGACCTCAAGTAGTAGAACTTCTAGAATTACTATCGGTCTTTACCTCCAATCCCATAGTTGCTTGTACTGCAACAAAAATGTTTTATCTCCCCCTATGTACATCATATAGTCCAAGAGTCAAAAGATGTATAACTATGAACTCCCCCTGAACCATAGATCTCCATACATATTTAAGGGCAAAAAGCTGACGGGACTACTCCTAACTTGACTCTTAGATATTCAAATATGTTTGCCAGTAGAGGTTTTGTGAAGATATAAGAAGCTTGTTCACTTGTAGGGACATATCCTACCTTTACTTCATTCTCTACAACCTTCTCCCAGAGAAAATAGTATTTGATGGCAATGTGCTTTGTCCTTGAGTGGATAACCGAATTCTTTGAAATGTTGATTGCACTTGAGTTATCACATTAGATAGGAATAGGGTCAGATATTTCTACCTAAATGTCCTTGAGGGTCTCCTTCATCCATAACATCTGAGAACAACATGTAGCAACAACAATATACTCTACCTCAATAGTAGATAAGGAGACTGAATCCTGCTTCTTGATGTACCATGAAAACAACTGGTTACCCAAAAATAATGCTCCACCACTTGTGCTCTTCTGGTCATCAATGCATCCTACCCAATTAGCATCATTGTAGGCCTATAAAGTGAAATCTCCTTGCTTTGGATACCATAAGCCATAATTAAATTTTCCTTGTAGGTACTTGAAGATCCTTCTGACTGTATTCACATGTGACTGTTTAGGTGCAGCTTGAAATCTTGCCACCATACATACTGCCTACACTATATCAAGTCTTGAGGCAGTAAGATATAACATACTACTAATCATGGATCTATACAGGGTCTAATCCACTTTTGGTTACTCATCAACCTTGCTCAACTTGCATCCAGTCACCATGGGGGTACTGACTGGTTTGTTGTCCTCCAGCTGAAACTTCTTCAACATATCTCTGGCATACTTGCTTTGAGAGATAAATATTCCTTTATCTTGCTATGAAATCTACAAATCAAGAAAATATGATAACTCTCCAAGCATTGACATATCAAACTCTGATTGCATCTGATCAGAAAACTCTTTACACAAGGTATCCTTGTTGCCTCCAAATATTATATCATCCATATACACAACAACAATAATCATGTGATGTCCATCTTCTTTGATGTACAGATTACTATCTGCATTTCCCTTTCTAAAACCTTTCTCCCCAAGATACTTATCTAACCTTGAATACCACGCTCTTGGAGCCTGCTTCAAATCATACAATGCCTTCTTCAATTGACACACAAAAGTTTCATCATCATGCAACAGAAAACCTTCTAGTTGTTCTATGTAGACTTCTTCCAAATTACCATTCAAGAAGGAAGATTTAACATCCATTTGATATAACTTGTATCCTTTGTAGGTAGAGAGCGCTAAGAATATTCTAATAGCCTCAAGTCTTACAACCAGTGCAAATATTTCTTCAAAATCAATTCTTTCTACTTGAGAATACCCTTTGCACACTAATCTTTCTTTATGCTTGGCAATCTTACCTTCTTCATTCAGCTTTTTCTGGTAGACCCATTTAGTACCAATGACATTCTTATTTGTTGGTTTAGGAACTAACTGCCAAGTCTTGTTATTTTCAATCTTTTGCAACTATTCTTCCATTGCATCCATCGATTTCTCATTTTTGTTTGCCTCATTAAATGTTTTGGGTTCCATTTCAGTCATGAGGAAAAAATTCACTTGTTCATTGTTTCGTGCAAGACTTCTTCTAGTCTGTACATCGGCACTTTTATTTCCTATAATCTTCTCTTTTGGGTGATTTTTTTGCACATGTCTATTAGGGGTCTTGTTGGGTACCTCTTCCTATTCACTTTCTGACTGCACTTCATCTTCATCATAGGAGTTATCATACCGGTTTACTTATGTTTGGCTACCTTTATGCAAGTATTCATCAACTCTTACATGCACACTCTCAATGACTCTTCTCATTCTTTTGTTGTAGCATCGGTAGGCCTCATTGTGAGTTGAGTAACCCAAGAAAATACCTTCATCACTCTTATAATCAAAACCACCTAAACCATTTACATCTCTTTTGATGAAGCATTTACTTCCAAACACTTTGAAGTATTTGACTGATGGCTTCCAGTCATACCACAATTCATAAGGATTCATTCTGCTATTTACTCTTAGTTGAACCTGATTCAATGTATATACAGTGTGTGAACTGCTTCCATCCAGTATATATCTTGTAGGTTTGCTTCATTCAACATAGTTCTCGCCATCTCCTTGACATTCTAGTTTTTCCTTTCTACAACATCATTTTGTTGTGGTATCCTTGGGGCTGAATGTTGTCTTCTAATTCCATGTCTCTCATAGTAGTCTTCAAACTCATTTGATGTGAACTCACCACCCTGGTTTGTTCTCAGACACTTCAGCTTGCATCCACTTTCCTTCTGAACCATCTTCTGAAATATTTTAAACCTCTCATATGCTTGTGATTTTTCATGTAAAAAGGTTACCCATGTCATTCTTAAAAAATCATCAATGAATAGCATAAAGTATCTCTCACCGGCTAAAGCTCCTATTCTAGTTGGTCCACATAGATCAGTATGCACAAGTTCTAAGGGCCTTGAGGTATTATGTTCTTTGATCTTGAAGGTTACCTTAGTCTACTTACCTCTTAGACATTCATCACAGAAGGTGCTTGCCGGTTTGGTGATCTGTGGTATATATCTCACATAGCCTTTCTTTCCCACCTTAAACCAAATTATCAAAGTTTATATGACCTAATCTTTTGTGCCAGAACCAACTCTCATCTACTTGTCCCATCAAACATTGGAATTTGAAGCATTCTATGAGGTTGTATACATTTCCATCTATCCTTTTTCCTTTTGCAACATTTTTTCTGGTATTCTCCTTATCTAACAACCGGTAGAGTCAAATATGAATTTGTATCCTTTATCACACATCTGACTCACACTTAGAAAATTATGCTTTATTTCTTCCACATAGTATAGATCATGTGCTTTTATTTTTCCATCTATGTTCAGGGTACCTTTTCCTTTTGTCTTCATGGAAGATTTGTCTCCGAATCTGACCGAACCTCCATTCCAATCTTCAAACTTGATGAACTTCTTTTTGTCTCTAGTCATGTGATTGGAACAACCACTGTCAACTACCTAGAAATTTATTCTTTCTGCAAGCAAGGCAGTCTGGATAATCAGACTTGACTCGGCCTTATTCTTATCCCTTTCTACCCAAAATTGTTTGGCTTCCTTCTCCTTTCCTGCAACACCTTTCTGCTTTGGTTTTTCTTCCAGTTTTTGATCTGGTACTGATTTCTTTTGCTTAGTTGTTTTGATTTTGCAATGTGGCCAACATTTTGACATTGATAACATTTCACATTGACATTGAAAAATAAATTTTAAAAACTATTGTAGGATACCGACTGACTTCTCCTACATTCATAACTTCTATGACCAAACCCATTACACTGATAACAAATAACATTCATTTCCCGAAGTGCAGCAAATGGATTTATACTTTCAAAACTATGATGGGGCTTATGTATTAAACTACAATCAGCAATTCTATTTCCAAACTTATTACACCAGTGATAGTAACCATGGAATTTGGGTACATACCAATCTTGTCTCTTTGGACTAGCAAACCTTTGTCTCACCTAATTTCTTCTTCTCACATTATTGAGTCTAGTGAACCCTTCATTATCAACCTTGGGCTTGCCTTTAGGATCTACTTTCTGGTACAATGAGTGAGCCTTCCGGTTCGAAGTTTGAGCATTTCGATTCACAAGCTGATTTCTAGCAACTTCAACATAGGTCTTCTTCTCATTAGCTTTGTTGACTGTAAAGGTTTGTTTTTCTTTACTTTCACTTGAAGAATTAAACTGCATCTCCTTGAAGGGTGTGTCTTTGTTGTTGGAATTATGTCCCTCTTCAAATCCTATACCTTTGGTATCTTTTGATTGCTTCTAATTACTCAACATCTTGTCCAAGACTTCAGTGTTGATTTCATATTTGCTCATCTTTAATTCATTCTTTCTCTTTTCAAGCTCCTTTCTGAGTCTTACAATTTCTTCTTCCAGATTCTGATACTCCTTCTCCTTCTTTATCAAATCAAAGGATGTAACTTCACATATCCTTTTAGATTCTTGGAACTAGAGTTTTAGATCATAAATTGTTTTCTTGGACTCCTCCACAAATTGCTCTAAATGATCTTGTTCTTCTGCAGTAGCATACTTACACTTCTTGAGTTCCCTTCTTGTTTCTCTCAACTCCTCAAGAGCACTAATGAGCTCACCTTCTAAGTCCACTTTAGCTTCAATATCTTCATCTTCATTAGATTCATCAACCAGTTCATCTTGTGCCATGAAGAGATTAATTTCTCTTTAATCCTCACAACAGTCATCTTCTGAGGAACTTTCTTCATCTATAGCATGATCTTCAAAAGTATACAAGTTGTTTTGCTTCTGATAGATTTTTATTTCTTGTTGGTAGGATTTCTTCTTTTCATCCTTACCTAAAGGTCTATTGGTGCTTTGTTGCTTCTCTCCAGCATTCTCACCATAGAGATAATTTGAAGAAAAGTGTCCTATTTTTCCACAGTTAAAATATTTGAAAGGCAATTTTCCTTTGTACTTACTAGATCCTCTGTTAAGCTTCCTTACATAGTTTTCTACCAATGTATCCGAGTCTTCAGTAATTTCTCTATGAGCAATTTATTCCTTACCCTTTTTGATGGAGTTGAAAGCAACCTCTTTCCTTGAAGTTTCTTCAGCAGTTGTTCTCATCTCATAAGCAGTCAAGGGCCCAAATAACTCATTCATTGAAAAGGTCTTTAGATCCTTGGATTCTTCTATTGCAAAGACCTTTGTATCATACGTATATGTGACTGATTTAAGTACCTTTTTCATAATAACTTCATTAGATATATCCTCTCCAAGTCCTCTTATAGTATTCACTATTTCATCAATTCTGTGAATATATTCATCAATCCTCTCTTCATCTTTCATATTCAAGACTTCAAGATAACCTCTTAATGTTTGTAGGTTAGCCTCCTTCACCTTGATGTCTCCTTCAAACAATATTTTCAACTTATCCCAAGTTTCCTTGGTAGATGAGCAGTGCATGACCTTAACAAACTCATTATCAGAAAGACCACTAAGAATAGCATGCTTGGCCTTGGCATTGTTTTTGTACTCCTTAGCATCTGGATATGTAGGAGGATTATTAGGGAAATTATACCCATTGTGCACAGACATCCAAACATCAAAACCTAGGGATGACATATAGGTTTCCATTCTTCTACTCCAGAAGGCATAGTTGGTACCATCAAACATGGGAGCTTTGGAGGAGGAGAATTCATTCCTTGCCATTGTGTTCTTAAACCAGAATCTACCCAAGCTAGGGAAACATTTGACAAGCGGAGAACCTGATGCTTTGATACCAATTGTAGAACACAAGATATCACTAAGAGGGGGTGAATCAATGATTATAAACAATTTCAAACAATGTGTGCAACCGGTAGGATAATGAAAACACTAACAAGCAACCACACACAAGAGCACATCACATAACACCAAATATACGAGGAAAACCCAATGTGGGAAAAACCTCAGTGAGAAATGTTGTTGGAGATCTACTGCTCCAATCCAGCCTCACAATGAAATAACATTTTTATAATGTTTTAGGGAACCAACCCAAGGAGAACCAACCCCTAACAATTTATGGGCACCTACCCAAAGGAGCACCAACCCCTGATCTATTCTCAACACCAACTCAAGGAGAACCAACCCCTACACTAAGAATCCACTCAGTAAAATAAAATGAGATATAAAATCAATACAATGATAAGCACCTTGTTACAAATGAGTTTTGTAACTTTTGCAAACTATTCACTCTGTCAGTTGAACTATTTTTGTCATATTGCTTCTTCTTTACCGGATGTCAGTTCTCGCTGTTTGAATCCTCTTCAACTCACCTTATGCCTAACCAGATCTCCTCCCACACTCTCTCTACTTTTCTTCACTCTCAACGGCTAACTTACCAGTTCAATCTTTGTTGATTAGATAGACTGACATGCTCTCTAACAGTTTACCGGTTACCTTAAACCTTGTCGGTTAAACCCTTCTTGCCGGTTCTTCTTCTAATACTCAGTCACTTGAATTTTTTCTATCAACACTCAGATTGATCAACTCTCCTCAAGCAAGATCACACTTTTTCATCACACATCCATCATCCTACTGCTTAAGTCTTTGATATGCATATTTATACACATGTTTTCCTGCCAAAACAAAAACTCAAATTTTATGCGCCTAGGGTTTTCTTCATCGACCACGATCAATATCAAATCGGATCTCATCTTCTTAATTCAACAACCTACAATAGATCAACAAAAAGATTTGTCTTTTTTTATTCTTCCAATAAACATTTAATATATTTTAGCAAATTGGATCCTGTTCATCGACCTTGATTTTGTCGATTACAATAAATGGTCTAGTTGTTTCCTTCTCCAGATCAATAAGATGATCAAATATCCTACTTCAATCATAATATAAAAAATTAAAATCTTTTCCTTTCGATCTTCTTTGAGCCACAATCCTCTTAAATCAATGTGATTTTTGCAGTTTTCATTTAATACCGACCTAGTCGGCAACTACATTGCCGATGCACTATCCACCTACCACTGCATGTTTGCCACCTAGAGCCCACATGATATTTATTTCAGCATCCAGCTCACTTGATTATGTTGGTTCAAACTCGGTCACCGACCAAACATGCTACTGGTATACACTAATTGGTTAACCTTCATATCGTGCACTTCTCTATTATGCAGGTTAGAACATGTTATCATTTATCGATGATAGTCCTCACCCATTTTGCCAAAGTGGCAAACACTTCACATCCTTTCATCTTCTTATCTGGGTCCTTCAATTTATCTCCTTGATTGCTTACCGTTTGATATACTTATCAGTTGACATCAACATGCTAACAATCTACAATACTCCTACTTGCATACTGGTAACATCAACTTGCATATCAGTTGACATCAATGACAACACAATGCCAATGACTTAAAGTAGACAAGTATGTGGATTCAATTGATTCAGGTGTGTACATGAGAATCTATATCTTGTGGAGACCCATTCTTCCTTTTCCACAAGACATTGAGATGATTACTAATGAGGGCATGTGGTGCAAAAGGTTGAAGTTGAAACAAATATGGATAGTTGCAAAATATGCAAGAGGGGTGGCCATAAAATAGAACAATGTTTAAAAAGCAAAAAAGGAAAACAAAAGGTAGGAGAGGTAGGGCTAATGAATGGAGAGATCTCTTTGAATATCAGCCATGAAGAGATTCTGTGTAGTAATGAAAACCTAATGAGCCCTAGAGAAATTACCCAGAATAAGGAGTGTCCTTCTATAGAGTACACAAAGGGAAAAATATTCAAAATAGTTGTCAAGGGAAGGAAGATGGTAGGTAGGAAGAAACATGCCATTTAGCTCAATCGAATAAAGTGAACAAGGAGATTTTCATTCCTTAAGCATCAAATATGGTGGTAAAATTGAACTTAGAGACCAAAATGTGTAGCTTGGAGAGAACAAACAACATGGGCCTAGTCATAGACACATCTAAAATTGGGAGAACCCCTATCGTGGGTTCAGAGGAATGCCTTGGCATTGGTGGAGATCCACCTATTTTGATGCCTAATTGAAGTATATCAAAGAAAATCTCCTTTAAAATAGAGTAGGCCTGAGATTTAAGAGGGAAGGGAGGATAATGTAGAGATGATTGTATCACCAGGGGATAATAGCTATAAAACTGCAATGAAAGGTAAATCTCCTAGAAGACTTAGTTTTGGGATTCCAAGCCATCTAGATCAGGAGGAGGAGGACCCATTTGATGAGAATGATGAAGAGGACAACATTGAAAAAAAGATTAGTTATAGAACAAACAGAATCCATGGTGACTAAACCCATGATTGGTGAAAAAAAGAGCAAGGGCAAAAAATCAAAAGGAGAGTTACTACTGATTATTGATAGTGCCAAAGGTCAAAGGAAGCTTTGGTCTGGGAAGGGTGTACCCTTCCCAGAGAGAAATCAAGATCCTTTCATGGAATTTCATGGGATATAATGCCTGTGACAAGAGACGCTTGGTCAAAAGAGGTATTGATCAAGCTAAGCCAAAAAACATCATGTTGCAAGAAATGAGGTTAAAGGGTAATGATATCAAAGAGTTTAAGAAGACATGGCAATATTAGGAAGGAAAATTTGTTGAGGCGGAAGGAGCTTCGGGTGAACTAGGTATTTTGTGGCGATTGCAGATGATCAAAGGATAGATGATTGCTTAGAACAAGTTTTGGTTGACAGTCAAAATCAATGCTTTTGTTGAAAGGAGGGTTTTCTTCCTTATTAATGTTTATGGTCCTTTGACAAGTAGAGAAAAATAAGAGGTATGGTCTCAAATTTCAAACTTTCAACTACATGTGTACTTTCAGTAGAGTTCATCTAGCTTTCCAGAATTTCATTATAGAAAACAATCTTATTGACCCCAAGTTTAGAAATGGAAGCTTTACCTAGACCAATCAACATTATAGAAACAATTGCATTACTCTAAAGATAGATCACTTCTTGTTATCAAAAAATTGAACAATTTACAAATCTTATGGGAAGTATCTATACTTCACATAAACCTGCACTTTCACTTCACAAGAGGTTCCTTCAATTGCTAGAGTTGTTGGATCCTTCAAATGAGGAAAGGAAAGGCTATATGTATGGAACCTTAACTTTTTTTATGATCATAGGACAACCTAGAATTGATATAATTTTGCACAAAGTTAGATTTAAACATTATAATATCACCAAAACATGATCCCAAAATTCAAGGAGAAAAAGTTGGGACCATGGTGAATCATCACGGTTCAACCAAATTTTTCCCAAATTTTTAGGGATGCAAGATATCGTGATTACAAAGTAAATCCCAACTTGGTGTGACAATTCAAGGTGTTTAGATATGAGAAACCAGGCCTTGAAAGTCAAAATAGGACCTAATTAGAGTTTTGATGAATTAATTTATTAAAAGGATACTATAGAAAGGGGCAAACTTAGGATTAAGGGCCCAGTTTTATGATATGTAGAGCGATAAAAGAGGACTTTAGATTTAATTAAAATAATGAATTAAATGCTTAAAGGGAATTTAAAAATGCAAAATACAACACACTAAGGTAGGTGCTAACCTAAGCGTGAAATTGTACCAACCAATTAAGGGTGTACAATTTATGATGCTACATTTAGCCCCTACTTTAGCGATCATATGACACTACGGTGCATATGCAAGCTAAAGTACATAAAAGTAAACATTCATGAAAAAGGATATATCCATAAGGTGTCGAATGAATCCCCTAGCGGTATCTGCAATACATTGTTAGGAAGCACATCCTACAAAACCACATTGTTAGATAAAATCACAAAATCACCTAAATGCTTACTAAGGAATGGTGAAATTCATGGGTATCATGTTTACCATGTTGAATTGTGAAAAGAAGTGATGACAAATTATCTCAATGAAGCCTGATACAAGATCTACAGACATCATGGAACATTTGGTAAGAAAGAGAGTTGATACACAATTCCAATGCAATCGAAAATGTGGAAATCAGAGTTCCCTCAAGCAATATGAATGATTAAACAAAAATGAAAAGTTAGGGTTTATAAAAGTACATACCTTAAATAGTGACAATGATAGTATTCATTTGTTATTTTCACCTTTTTATCTCGATGTGCAGGAGAGGAGCCCATGTAGCACAAAATGCCTCGACGATGACCCAAGATGCCCACCTGGATCGAGATCTTGTGGCGATCCATGATTGATGACACCCTGCTTGACGAGTTAGGTCTACTCAACTACATGTGTACTTTCTATTTACTTTTTATTTGATTGAGTTCACTTTGTTGACTAGGTAGGAAACCTTAATTCCTATGTGCACCCAGCAGGGTGCCATGGTCCACCTAGGGCGCCATGGTCCTTGTTGGGTGCCCTGGTCCTCCTAGAGTGTCATGGTCCCTCTAGGGTGCCCTGCTCCCATTATGGTACCTTTCTTCCTAGGCAGGGTGACTAGAGGCACATAAGGAATCAGACATTAGGAAATGAGTTTGTTGATTTTGGTTTCAGATGGATTACTGATTCATGATTCTTGATTTTACAAAAAATTCCTTACATGTGAGAGCGTACTACTAGACTTGCATACCAAAATCTAAGAAGCAAAATTCCTCAAATGTCATAGGAGGATCAACAACTTCTTGAGGCAGTGGGTCTATGGTATTGTAGAGTCCTAAAATTGCACTCTTTGCAATTTTGAATGTATTTGGGGCCCTTACCTTAGTGTTCTCATCCTCACACTTGATCTGGACTCATTTATACTCCTACAATGCAATAATCCCATCAATATCACATTTTACCTTGTTTGGACCCCTTGTCCTGGCCCTAAATTGGGGTAGGACTAGGGCGTGGCACCTTGGTCCTCACCAGGACCATGGCGCCATGCCATTATCATCACCAGGACCATGGCGCCATGCAATGGTCCTCCTCAGTTGGCCCCTAATTTAAACCCTTGGCCCTATCTCAAATTTGAGCAAGAAACCTTTCCTTGTGTCAGCCTATGTCAGAAAATTAACATGTTTGATGATAGACAAGTATATAAGGAGGCTTTCCCCTCTAATTTGAACATAGGGAAGATATTGGGAGAATTATAGTGAAGCAATCAAGTATTCAAGAATTTAAGTATTCATCGTCAACCATTTCTAGATGTCTTCAAGGTTGCATATTCCTCATCTATCCATTGTGGAGAAACTTTGAATCATTCATTTGCAAGCATGTGTGTTAGGTTTTTGTTGTATTCGTGTCATTTCATACAACATATGTGATTACATTCAAGAAGAAAAGCATCATTATCATTCATTGTAGATCTGAGGTATGTATTTCCATCATTTATTTCAAATTTATAATATTTCATTCAAGGTTAATTCCTAAATCGGGGTTTGACTTAGGCAAACCTCTATTCCCAACCCATTTTCCTTTCTTTCTGTGTGCAGGAAATAGGTGGACATAGAGAGAAAACAACCCTTTTTGGTGTGTAGAAATTTCAGAGGATTGTGTTGCCGCATCATGGTCCCTACTTTTTGGGGGCATTTTTGTAGAGAAGATCTGAATCAACATATATTACTCAGATCCAGGTGCACGATAAAATCCCAAACCTGTTGCTCATTATTTTCTCAATTTTGTCTTTAATTTCAACACTTTACCCTAAATCAATAATTTCAACTCACATCAACCCAAATTCACTTAGTATTCAGTCCTTATTCGATTTATGTCTGGATATAGTAAATTCCCCATCCTCTATTGAATGTAATGTCCCTAAGTGAAAAACTAGTGGTTTTCATTTGGGTGAAACCCTATTTTTTTCCAGATTACATTTTGGTGAACCCGACTCCTTACACCTTTAATTCTAATTTATGTTCTTAGATCTGAGTGTGTATGCAATTTAAATTCAAATTTTCATTTACAATTTTAATTTCCTTGCAATTTTTAAAAATTTAGCGGTTAATTTCACTAAAACCCTAATTTTTAATTTCAAAATTAATCTTGTCAATTGTTTAATTTTGATTAATTATCTCAGATCTGAGTACTTCTTCCATTTCAAAATTCAAATTTTCATCTACAAGTCAAATTTCAAAATTAAATTTTAAAATTAAGTTGTTAATTTCAAAAACTCTAATTTTAAATTTTTTAAAAATTAACCTTGTGGGTTGTTTAAATTTTGAATTTCACACTTAAAATTTGGTTGTTAATTTCAATTCCAATTCAAATTTACAATCTTGGATCAAATTTCAATTTTAAAATTAAGTGGTTAATTAAAAGGACCCTAATTTTAAAATTTAAATTAACCTTGTGCATTTCCCAATTTTGCATTGATTATCTAATTTTAAATTTTAAAAAGCCCTATTTTTCAATTTAAATTTCTTGTGGACAATTTCAAATTTAAATTTTAAAATTAAGAGATTATTTTTACAAGGCCCTAATTTGAAATTTAAAATCTCTTTTTGATAATTTAAAATTTAAATTAAGAGATTATTTTTGCATAATCCTAATTTGAATTTTAAATTTCCTAGGAGGTTAGATTATTGCTCATTATTCTTTCAATCAATTTTCTTATTCAATTGAATAATCCATGGGGGCTTCACTTAGTGAACCTAGGTTATAGCACGTGCATTCATAGCTTACTAAAGAATCCCCCTATTTTCAAAAAAATATTTCCCTAAACTCCTTTTATGTCACCTCCTCCTTATACACAATCTAAATTAAAAGACCCCCTATTTTCACAAGATATTGTATTTTTTCATAGATCAAATTAAAAACACCCCTATTTTCACGAGATAGGCAATATATTGTCTTTTATTTTTGGGATATGAAACCCCCCAATAAGAACTCATGTGATATAATATTGCCTAACCAGTTGAACCCCCATGGAATAGTTATTTTTTACTAAAATTTTGCATTATTCAATTATTTTGCAAGTTCCAATTTCCAAATTTCAAATTTAGTTCATATTTTTCAAAATAAAATAAAAAAATACAAAATCTTGATTTATGCATTTTGTGTTCTTGCATGATTTAGTTCATTTCATTGCAATAGTTAGCATTTCTTTTCAAAATGTCAAATTACTCTTTGCAATATTATCATGCCTTTGACAATCCATTTACTTATAATGACTATCATTTTGAAGAAGTATATAGTAGAGAGGAACTTGAGGAGGCCCTTGATGGTTTCCTTTATCCTAAACCTTCTAAACCATCCTTTTGCTAAAGGCTAATCAACATAATGTGTAAGCCATTTAGTAGTGATGTGAAGGATGAAACTATTGATGACTTCATCCTTTCCTCTAAACCATCCTCTAAATCTCCAACAATTCGCAAGGATATTGTCATGCATGACAATATTCTTTATGAACCTTTACCTTCTATCAATCCTATTTATGAAGAAGATTTTGTGCTAAAAGAAGTTGATGTGGTGGACAATCCTCTTTATCAAGCTTTACCTTTTAGAGTTGATACCCTAATGAAAAATGATAATTCCTCTCCTAAATCTTTGCTAGTTCATGAGGATACTTTGGTGAAAGAAAACATTATTAACACTCCTTTTACAACTCTTCCTTTTAATGATGAAGTTTTAAAATTTGATGTTGATATTTCTCCTAAAAAGTGTCTTGCCTATAAGAATATCTTAGAGGAAGAGGATGATATCCATGGGGGCTTCACTTAGCAAACCTTGGTTATAGCATGTGCGTTCATGGCATACTACAAAATCCCCCTATTTTTAAAAAATATTGCCCTAAACTCCTTTTTTGTCACCCCTTCCCAATACACAACCCAAATTAAAACCCCCCCTATTTTCATCAGATATTGTATTTTTTCATAGCCTGAATTAAAAACCCCCTATTATTCACTAGAGAGGGAATATATTGTTTTAATTTTTGGGATATTAAAACCACCAATATGAATGCACACGATATAATATTTCCTATCCAGTGAAGCCCCCATGATGATATCATAAAAACCTTTCTTGATGTCACTTTACTTTCCATACATGGTACCTCTCCTAGAGAAGAAGTGTTGATGGACATTGATTTACCCTCTCCCAAATTTGGTTCTCCCAATGAGGGAACATTGGTGCAAGAAGAGTTTCTTTCAAAGATCTCCATCCTAAAGATGAATCTTTGAAGAATGATGTTTATCCTAAATGTACCTCACCTATCAAGATAATTTGGCACAAGAGGATGAAATCATTAGCAATTTCCTTAATGCTCTCCATTCTAAAGATGTATCATTGGAGAACAAATATATAAATCAAGTCAATACCATTCATGTTTCTAGTTATGATAAGTCTAAACCCAAGGAACCTACCAATATGCTAAAAGTTACAAAATACATATGTGAAAGAGATGCTATGGAAAAACAACTAGAACAAAAATATGGCTCTGAAATACATCAAAATTTAATGCTTGTGTCAAAAAAAAAGATCCTAATATTCTTCTCAATTCTCTTTCTTCTCCCTCTCACCCTAAGAAGGACATTGATAAGGATCTTGTTGAGAAACTCCATGGTATCTTAGCAAAGATCTCCCTTTGGGACTTGATTCAAACTTCCCTTTCATAATAAGGTTGATCCAAGAATCCTTTCATAAAGTGGTTCTTCATCCTTCTTCTAAACCAAATGATATCATATTCTCACAAGACAAATTTCCTTCTATAGAGGTTATAAATAGAGATGATCCCCTTATGATTACTCCTCACATTTATAATAAAAACTTAAAAGGTACCTCAATTGATAATGGGTCAGCACTTAACATTTGTTGTGTTAAATTTTATTAGACAAGATAAGTTGCGATCATTCTTCTATTCAACCAAACCCCCTTTGTGTTCATGACTTTGGTAATGTTCCTAGAGAGTCACTTGGTACAATCATATTACCTATCAAAGTAGGACTTGTGACTTTACCTACTCCTAATCATTTCATGCCCAGCCATCTTAATTATAACCTTCTTCTAGGTAGACCGTGGATTCATGCTATGAAAGCATTCCCTTCTACTCTTCATCACACAATCAAATTCATATATCACAATGAACTTCATACAATCAAGGTTGATCCTAATCCCTATGATGTTGTTCATGATGAAGTGGAATTTCTTTCTCCCTTTAATACTATGATTCCTTCAACAACACGATCTCCTATCAATGATGCTTCTTTAGCCAAGAATTGGGGTACATTAGACTTTATGCCTTCTATAAATGGGTATAAAATCCCTCAATCTAAGGAGGAAGCCTTGAGGGAGCCTTGTGTGTCATTTGTCCAAACTTCTTCTAAATCAAATCTCACCTCTCCTTCCAACACATGTCTCGATGATGATGAGGAATCTTTAGATTTTGATACTAGGAATGAACCCTCTCCTCTAGACATTTCAACATTTATGCATGGACACAATGTATATGGTTTAGGATGTGTGCAACAAATTTTTGATGGTTGTGAGAAATATATAACACACTTTTCTAAAGAAGATATAGGTTTCCAGAGTCCTCCTTTGTTTACATCCCCTTGTCCATTGTCTAATATATCTATGTCTTCTTACAACTTCTGATCACAACAAGAAAGTATCTTGTACGAGCTTATTAAATCCAACTTGATTACTCTCCCTTTTAAGAATCAAAGAAATAATAGTAAGAAAAATTAACACGATTCTTCTTTTTGCAACTATTATCAAATCCATGGCCACTCCACTAATGAATGTCATGATTTCGAAGATAAAATTCAACAACTTATTGTAACTGGTACCATTCAAATACTAGATGGAAATGACTTTGATTGTAATATTTTCCCTTTTAGATAACATTTAAGTTTGTATTATGTTGCTCCTCATTATGTGAAATTGGTATCTTACTTATTAGGGGCTCATTGTCATTCATGGTGGTATAATTTCAAGTGCAATTATAGTTTGGTAGCAACATAATAGTACTTTTGTCTCCATGCTTGGGGGGAAAGAATAACATTTCAATCATTCTTTCTTTCTAAGATCCCACTTTCCCTTTGTGAAGTAGGACCTTTATTAAGGATATCTTATCGATTGTGGAGGTCTATATCCCTATTGAGGATATCCTTCCTCTTATTGGAACAAGTATCCCTAATAAGGATCTTATCCTTTCCTTATAAGTGCATATCCTTAATTGGATCTCTTCCTTAGTGTTGAAAGTCTATGATTATTCATCAAAATATTCTCTTTATTGAGTGGTGTCTTTTATAATGAACCCTTATATATTGTGATATTCATCCTTGATGAGGATCTTTTTCTTATTTTAGAAGAGTGTGTCTTTTATAAATGATCTCTCTTTGGTGTCCTTGTCTCCATGCTTGGGGGGCAAGAATAATGTTTTGACTCTCTCTCTCTAAAGATTTCCTTTTTCCTTTATTGAGTTGCATCTTTCATAATTTTATGTCATTTATATAAGTGTATATACATTCCTTTTTTGAAATGGTGCATTTTTTATGAACAATGTCTCCTTATTGAAAATGTGCAATCTTAAGAATTCACTTTGGGGAAGGTGTGTATTCTTCGTCCTCTTATCCTTCCAAGATGTCATATTTATTAAGGATCTCCTCTACTCTTGGATATAGATATCTTTATGCAAAGATCTCTTCATCCTTTTTTATTCATACATCCCTCAAAAGGATCCCTTTACACTTGTTGCAAGATATCTCTATTACAATTATCTCTTTCTCACTCAAAGAAATGAAGCCTACTTAGGAGTCTTTCTTTCTATCTTGGAGTGCATGTATTATTGACTAATGGATATCTCCTTGGTGTTATAGGTAGGTTTCCTTGTTTCTATCTTCCTTAAGACATCAACATAGGACTATGTTGACATCTTAAGGGGGGGGATATGTAGCCTCCTAGTTGCATTTTGACTATCAATTATTAATAGAGGATTGTTGTATACTCATGTTTCATCCCTATTTTGTCCATCATTTATGGTATTATTGCATCCACATGCTTAATACCCATTTCATTTATCAATATGGGAATATGGAATCCTCATGCTTATTCCTCATTTCATACATAATTCATGGGATTGTTGCATCCTCATTTTATGCATCATTGCATGCCTTAAACAAGTTGAAGCACACTCGAAAGTAGAGGAAACAAACTCTTACACAAGGTTATATACACTTGAAACCAAACATCACTTGCACACACACACATGTGTGGATGAGTGGAACTAGTGGAATAGGGCTAGACTATTCCTTCTCTCCTCCCCAACATGGATCACCTAGATGCAAACATCTAGGGGTGAGGTATCTATGTTATCCTCTTTTTCATCATTCTTCTCATGGATCACCTAGATAAACACATCTATCATGTATTCATGCTCTCTCTTCTTCCTCTTTTGAACTCATAGTTTTGTTATTGATAGTTCACTGATGATGCTTGCTTTTCTCTTTTATGTGATCACTTGTGTTTGTGAGATAGAATTTTTCAAGAATGATATTAGTTGTTGAGATATTTTGATATCAAGGTCTCTTTGACTAGCTGAATTGAGGTCTTTTTTTTGGTCTTTAGCTTTTTTTGTGTGTCTTCTGCCTTTGTTTGTCTTTTGTCTTTGTTTACATTTTTATTTTTCTCTTGTTTTGTGTGCCCTTGCATATGTTTGAGTGAGTTGAGATCCTAATATTGGGGGCTTGGTTCCTCGAGATTAGCAAGATATTATACTTTTTGTGATTTTTGCTCAGCATTCCTGTCTTCTTCATATCTCTTTCTTCTACTTTAACATGAGTATTTGTGTAATCTGATACTCTCACCAAAGTGGGGGCTAAATGTAGCATCCTAAAATTGTACCCTTTAAAATTTTGACCATATTTGGGGCCCTCTCCTTAGTTTTCACATCCTCACACTTGATCTGGACTCATTTATACCCCTACCATGCAATAATGGCATCAATATCATATTTTACCTTGTCTGGACACCTTGTCCTAGCCCTAAATTGGGGTAGGACCAAGGCCTGTGCCTTGGTCCTCACCAGAACCATGGCGCCACGCCATGGTCCTCCTCAATTGGGTGCTAATTTAAACCCTTGTCCCTATCTTAAATTTGAGCGAGAAACCTTTCCCCATGTCGGCCTATGTTAAAAAATTAACATGTTTGACAATAGACAAGTATATAAGTAGGCTTTCCCCTCTCATTTGAACATAAGACAGATATTGGGAGAATTCTACTCAAGCAATTAAGCATTCAAGCGTTGAAGTATTCATCATCAAGCATTTCTATAGGTCTTCAAGGCTGCATATTCCTCATCTATCCATTGTGGAGCAACTTTGCATCATTCATTTGCAAACATGTGTGTATGTTAAGGTTTTTTCATATTCATTCCATTTCATACAACATATGTGATTATATTAGAGAAGAAAAGGATCATTATCATTCATTGCAAGATCTGAGGTATACCTTTCCATCATTTATTTCAAGTATTTACAATATTTAATTCAAGGTTAATTCCTAAATTGGGGTTTGACTTAGGCAAACCTCTATTCCCAACCAATTTCCCTTTCTTTCTATGTGCAAGAAATAGGTGCACAGATGTACTTCTCAGAATAAGCTTCAAACACAGAGATGGAACAACCCTTTTTGGTGTGCAAAAAATTTAAAGGAGCATGTTGCTGTGTCACAGTCCCTCCTTTTTTAGGACATTTTCATAGGGCAGATCTAAATCAACTTATATTATTCATTTCTAGGTGCCTAACAAAATCACAAACTCATAGCTCATTATTTTCTCTGTTTTGTCTTCAATTTCAGCACTTTACCATAAATTAGCATTCAACTCACAAAAGAGGAAATCCCTATCAACCCAAATTCACTTAGTATTCAATTCTTATTTTATTTGTGACTGGATCTAGTAAATTCCCTGTCCTCTTTTGAATGCAATGTCTCTAAGTGAAAAACTAGTGGTTTTCATTCTTTTTGGTAAAAACCCTATTTTTTCCCACATTATAGGTATATATGCAGTATGCCTACCATCAAGTTTCATGTGAGAATTCTCATGACCTTGATGGAGAGGTAGGATTCATATACCTCCACCTTCTTCTTACCTGTGGGAGAGATGACAGTCATATTAGAGGATGTGTACCACATTCTGAGACTCCCTATCAGAGGGCATATAGTTAGGTACCAGATAGAACACACATTGATGACCTTGAGGAGAGAGTAGATATATTGTATCAGCAGAGTCATGTGCACAGAGATGAGGGGTCGGATCCTCATTCATTTGTTGTGTCATCCTACTAGCATATTTTTTCTCGTGAGGATACTAATCATAGCTATAGTGGGGCTAGTAATTTTCCCCAATGGGCGAGGTAGTCACATGCATGAGGGCGTCACATATGCTACTCGTGTGATGAAGGAGCAAGGCACTCTATTCTCATGGGGATGGAGCATGATAGTCCATCTCTACCATGACTTGGGAGATTTTACATATGTAGAGGGAAGGAGTTTGATGATATGCACCCTTCTATAGGTCTGGATGTTTGAGCACATTACATGTACCAAGCCAGCACGGTGTCCAGTAGATGTGGATGTTGATGACCCTAGGTCATATGCTTACCCACTCACTAGATCATGGTAGATGAGTGGTTTTTTTTATTGGAGAGTGACTATAGATAGATTTGTAATGGGGTGAAAAGTGAATGATGGAGAGATCAAGAGGAAAGATTTTCTTCCCTCTGAGGAGAGATGAAAGTTTCACTGCAGATTTCCCTTCAATCACCTCACGCACATTACATTTAAAAGAGGGGGGGATTCACTAGATCCAACCTCTTAGGAAAGAGATTGAATACTAAATGAATTGATAATAGTGTGAAGATGACAAGCTAACCCCTCTTTTAGAATGAGTAATGGTTGAATTATGTGTTTTGAGACTAAGTGTAAAAGTAGCAAAGAACTGATTATAACTTGAAATAGAAGCATGGGATGAAGCTATGCACCTGGATCTGGCTATAATATGTCGAGATGAAGCTACCCTGTGAATTTGAGTAAAAGTTATTTGGATTGTATTGAAAGTGCACACGGTCCTCTAAAAAATCTGCGAAATGAAAAGGGATTTTCTGTCTCTATGAATGGAGTCCAAATCTACAAATACAACTATGCACCAACAACCAACAAGCTACCCTAGTTTTGGAATTAATCAAATGATGAAAGAAACTACTTGTAAGTAAATATAAATGAAATACTTAAATGTAATTCACCTCAAGAGAGGTTGTAGATAGAATTGTTTGTGTAGAATTGAATGTTGAAAGGGATCTCTTCAATGGTTGAATCCTTGACTTGAATGCAACACCTAGCCTTGAAGGGAGACTTGAGAATTCTCAATGCTTGAATGCTTGATTGTTTGAACCTATGCCCACTCTTTTCTTATTGAACCTCTACAAATGAGAGGAAAAATGCAAATTATTTATTCGTTAATTAGGGTTATTGGATTGATTTTTCATCATAGGCCGACATAGGGATGGTTTTCCCGCTTAAAATGCAAAGACCAATGAAAAGATAGGAAAGAGGGGACCCCAAAATAGGGTAGGGATAGGGGCACCATGCCCCTTCCCTAGGAGGATAGGGGTGCCATGCCCCTGTCCTACCCTTATCTCAGAATAGGAAGAAGGTTCAAGTAGTGCAGGGGGCAGAAAAAGTGCAGTTTCTAGGGATTGAGAAAGTCTCGGGTCTTCGATCAATCTTGGGGATTCAATTCACCAATGTGAAGACCCTAATGTGGTCAAAAATTGCAAGGGCCATAATTTTATGACACTACATTTAGCCCCCACTTTAGCAAGAGTATAAGTGTACACCAATATTGTCGGTAAAGTACAAAGAAAAAAGATTGAAAGACTTCTACCACTATCAAGGAGGCAAGACACACCAACCCCCCAGTGGACTAAGTATATTACGACATCAATTGTCAAGGATAGTTCTGATACTAAATTTAAGTACAGATCCAATAACCAACAAGATGAGAGGGGGGGGTGAATCATACAAACTTAATCTTCCATAAAAACATCAGATTCAACCTCAATAACATATACTTTAATAATATAACCAAAACTGTTAAACATTCAAACTCAAAGGCATATAAACATCATAAACCTCATAACACCAGATTTAATGTGGAAACCCAAATAGGGAAACACCATTGTGGGATTTTGGACCCACTAAGAAATATACACTTCTAGAGTATGCTCAGTTAAAAGCAAATCCTGTTAAAGATTACAAACACATTGCTAGATGTGACCCGGTTAAGGGATTTCCCTCAGATCTGTTAGGATCTTCACCTTGTTAGAAGTGACCTTGTTAAAGGATTTCAAACACTCAATCAGAATGTTGCCTTGCTAGAGGGTTTTACAAATAAGACTATTAAGTCCACTTGGTTAAGAGATTTTCTATCACTTTCACAAAATAACAGTAATAAAATCTATCTGCAACTTCACATCTAAAATGCTAAAGCAGATTCTTATTTGTTCAATAAAATCTAGACATAGAACTAATCTTGTCCATCTACTGGGCTTCTATACTCTATTATTCAAACAGGTCTTCAAGCTTCAGTGCTTGGTAGTCACTATGTAGCATCCCTATGCATACACTTTCCCGCATGCATTATTTATCAACAGTTCCCTATTTATAAACAATTAGCTAACCGCTTAATCTCCTTGATCACATTTCCCATGATCAATCATAGCCATCAGATCTTCAATCTTGTTCAGGTTCAATGCATCTTTCGATCTAAAAATGTTTTACCCTACCTTGGAACTTGCATACCTTTCTTGGAACTTGTGCTAGCGTATTGCGGTTCAATTTAAACTATAGATATTCATGTCGATCTTCCATTGCCATAGATTCTTAACAAACTATATTTATGGCATACCAATCATTTAATCAATTCCATCTCATCAGCTTCCTTCATTAAATAATGCATGTAAACATTTAATGCATTATGTTACAGCTTGGTTACAACTCAGTTACAACTTGGTAAATACTAAACTTTACTCGATAGACATTCTGCCTTCATTAACCGATAGCGATAACCTTAGGGTTTACCGACTAGGTTCTTTGCTTGATAACATAGTATAGTATTAACCTTATAATTTACAACATATGTATGATGTTAAAACAATCTAAACATCATGATCTCATCATTGTTTGACTAAGTAATAGTTGCCCATTGAATACTTTATTCATCCCCTTATTCATCATATTCTTTCCTGTGTCTTTTACCAACATCTTGATACTCTTTAAATCATACTTCTCAAGATATGGCAACATCATACTGAATTAGAAAATCAATTTCTTGACATCAATGACAAAATAATAATATCAAGACAGTAAACATACTTAATCAGTTATATCCATAATCATAAACAACCTTCTCAATATCCTTTATTGAAATGTCAACAATCCTTCATTGTTTGTTATAATGCTAAATTGCCAACACACCAATATTGTCGGTAAAGTACAAGGAAAAAAGATTCAAAGACTTATACCACTATCAAGGAGGCAAGACACACCAACCCCCCAGTGGACTAAGTATATTACGACATCAATTGTCAAAGTAAAAGGGAAGATCAAGAGAGAGGACCATGACTGAAAATAGCAAGGTTCTCCTCACTATGAGTCATGAAAAGCAAGGATACCAAAATCACAAAGCGAAGCCAAGTTCACCAAGTAACTTTAAGTATCAAGAAGGAAAATATGAGAAAAGTGTATGCCCCCACGTTAAAGTGATCATGTACGCCCTATTGGGAGCTATTGGTTTAAGGTAGGATACACCCAAGAGAGAGAAAAGAGAGAGAGGGAGAACATTATCACAAGGATTTATCCTCCAATCAAGGAATAAACCCAAGGATAATGAACACAAAACATGAGGTACTTTCGCTTTCCTTGAGGTCAGTATGTTGTATGATAACTCATGTATATCATATATGTATGTGCATATAATAATCGTCATTCCCCAAAGAAAGGACACTAACTTGGAAGAAAGGGAATAGAGGATGTCTTTTGAGTCAACATGAAAGAGACCAAAAGAGATCTCAATTGTTTGTATCATCCTCAAGTAGACATTAAGGAAAAAATAGAAGAACATGGATACACATAGAAGAATAGTTACAAAGAGCAAGAGAGCAGAGAAGGAGAGCATGACATCCTCCTCCTGGCCTTGTTGATCACTATTTCAAGAAGGTGAGCAACATGCTAGAGGAAAGACATCGAGCACAACAAATGGAGCTATCACAAGATCCAAACAAGGGCTATGCTCACATGTTAAGTCACTTTGTTCAATTCTAGGAGCTAGTATTAGGGTTTTTGAAAATTCTCCTCATAAATGCTTGTCCACATCAACATATTGATAGTCACTATCTGAAGCATTAGGAGTTGTATTGCCATCATGAATAATGTTTTCACCTATTTCTTCATCAATATTTATAGAAAGAGGATCTCACACATGAATATAAGTAAAACCATCACATGTGTTTTGCAATTTATGATTTGGAGATTTAGGTTGAACATCTTGTTTAGGAGAAAAGGGAATCATGTCAACTGGTGGAGTTCTAAGAGGTTGAATATTCTGAGGAACAACTTCACAAGCTTGAACACGACGTCTTCATCAGTTTTCTCTCACACAACGATTTCATCGAGTCTTAGCAGAATGCTAGGAAGAAGGAGGAACATTCGTTGAAGGAGGAATAGTCTCCTCTTTGATAGTTGAATGTTTAGGTTGACGTATTTTAGGTTGGATAAGAGGAGAGGTAGGCCTCTTCTCTCTATAAAAGGAAGGAGGTGGAATTGCGCCATATAAAGGAGGAATATTAGGTGTAGGAAGGAGATCGGGTCCATCATGGGGAGGTAGTACAAGTCTAACCTTAGAATAAGTATTTTTGTTCTTTTGAGGAGAAGGCATAGTCATATACATAGGAATAGGTTGAAGAAGATTAGTCCTATCTGTTAGGGGAAAAATTTCATCTTCAAGAAGGATGGGAATATCAATTGTTGGGGATCTAGGTTGACTTAAGGATAAGATCATATCTTTCTTCTATTTTTTATAAGATTGGAAAAGAGCATTGCTCCTTTGTGGAAGAGATTGAAATTTCTTAGGCCAAAAGAAATCAATGGGAACACCTGGGCTTCTGTCGTATGGTTGAAATAAGCTATGGTTAACTGTTACGATTTCTCCGTTGTGGGGAAATTTCAAACACTTATGAATAGGAGAAGTAATAGCCTTTGTGGAAGATAGACAAGGGTAGCCCAACTTCACACGGAATTACTTAGAAGAAGGAATGATAACAAAGTGGACATCCATAGATTTAGTGTGAACTTCAACAAGAAGGGTGATAGAACCAATGGCAGGACAAGAGAATCCATCAAATAACTTCGCAACCACATTAGAGTCATCATAAATCAGTTTATGCAATCATAAAGTGAAAAGATACTCCTCAGTGATGACATTAACCATGAAAGAGGGGTCAACAAGAGTACCACGACAAGGTATGACCTTAACCTTTGCAACTATGTATAAAGGGCCATTGGGTGCTTTAGTGGTCTCACTAGGGTCAAATGTAATACAAGGATCCTTAGGTGTCTCTTGTTTCTCTATCATATTCACTAATTTCAGAGCTATAGTAGTAAGATCAGAAGGATAAAAAGAGGTATTTTCAGTCTCAATCATGTTAGAGGTATGAGAAGGAAAAGGATCGGTAAAAATCTTAAGATTTTGACTAGGAGGAGCTACTGATTTGTTTCCCTTATCATTCACACCTACCACGGATATAGAATTATTATCAATCAAATCTTGAATCTTACTTGTCAATGAAAAACATTTCTCAGTATCATGACCAGGTTGACGATGAAATTGATGAAAGGTATTGTTATTAAAATAAGGGGATGCAAGCTTAGAAGGATCAACCATTTTTATAGGAGGAAGTTTGATAACATTTCTTTGTAATATCTAATACATAATATTATGTAACGATTCATTCAAAGGAGTAAATTGTCATTCTCTTTTGAAAATTTTAGAAATAGGAGGCACACCTGTTGTAGCATTCACATTGTTGTTATTGATTGTATCATTGAACTTGATGAAGCCTTTTGTTGGTTTGAACTTCGCAAACAGTTTTTAAACACTCTCACCCTTATCACTTGGAGCCATAGGAGTAGATTGCTCCATTTGACTCACAGTCAATTAATAATTGTGGAGTGTTGCACACAGCTGTGGAAAGGAAGTAAACTCAGACAAAAGAAGCTTTTCCCTAATATCCTTTTGCAAATTATAAATAAAATTATTTGAATATCATTATCAGGTACATGAAAATAAATTTGAGCACACAAACTCTTATATCTACCAATGAAATCAATCACTTTTTCTTTAACACCTTGTTTACAGTGCATTAAATTAGTCAAAGTGATTTTAGGACCAATGTTGTTTTGAAATTGTTGAATGAAAGCATTTGCTAATTGTTGAAAATAAATGATAGAATAAGAAGTCAAAGAGAAATACCATTGTAAATCCTTATCTCTTAGTGTTCTTGTAAACAATTTTGCAAGTAATCTCTGATCATAAGCAAAATCAGTACACAAGGTTTGAAATGTTTTGACATGCGTTAGAGGATCACCTTTTCCATTATAGAATTCCAACTAAGGGACCTCAACATGTTTAGGTGGCATGAATTTAACAATATAAAGAGAAAGTGGGCTCACGACATCAAATGTGAGCACACTAAACTTGGATTGACTCATGGAAGCAATTTGTTGTTTTAAGGAAGACATAGTTTGAGCAAGATTGTTAATGATCGATTCAGTAGAAGAATTGATGTTAGACATGGTTGATTGAGAAGGTGGTGTAATATTATTGAAGGAATGCATTGATTGAGAATAAGGTGGTGGGACATTATGATAAGTAGGCATAGGTGATGATTGAGTAGGAAAAGGGACACTCAAAGGTAAAATTGTTGAATGAATTTCCCTCTTGTGTCACATTGATTAGTTGAGGGATAATAGGAATACTTATTGAAGACATAGGTAAAGATGGAAGATTAAATGAAGAAAAGGGATTGCCCCATGACTAATTGTTGTAGGAATGATTTTGAGCTGAAGTAGCTATGATGTTTGAAGTAAAAGTAGGAACACTAGTCATAGGAGTTGTCAAAGGAATAGAGAATTGATTTGCGTTGAAGGTTGTGAATAACCTAGGGTTTTGGCATAATTCTTTATAGGCATGTCATTGGAATCAACAATAGAGAAATGCCACACACTATATCAATTGTATTCTTATCACATTGAATCATGCGTTTAAGGCCTTCAATTAATGGAAGAGCTTCACTATTAGGGTACTCTTGGGACATCCATTGTTGAAAGTTATCAAATTGATTGTCCAATTTTGAAAGTTGATCTATGGAAACTATAGTCAAAGCTTCTTCTTTTTCATCATGGGATTTATCAATTGGATAGATAGGGACATGATTAGGATGGGAAGAATTTCCATTATCCTCATTAAAGAAGTCACCCAAATTATGCTCCATCTGCTCGGTATTTAAACCTTGGGGAGCCTTAATTCTAATACTTCGTCTAACGGGGATAGTATAGGTAGGACTAATAGTGGTAAAACTCATGCACTAGAGCGAAAATTTGAAATTTTGGATTTGAATTTTGAATTATAGGAACAAAGTTTACAAAAATTGAATAATGAAAAAATTGAGAAAATAATGATTAGACAATTTTGAACTTTGTTGAAAGAAGAAAATGACAAAATTTCCAACAATAATTTTATGATAAATGAAAGGAAATTGGAATTCAAAATTAGGGCCAATGGGATACCACTTAATTTTAAAATTGACAAAATCAAAATTTTTAAAATCAGGGCAGATTATAACTAACCCCTTAATTTTAAAAAAATTCTTGAAATTTGAGATGTTGAATTTTGAAGGTATTTTTTCGTTTTTAGAGGAATCAAAAATTGACAAAATCACAAAATCAACCAATCTTTTGGATTTAAGCTATTAAATACAGTCATAACAGTCTCCCAAAATTTCAGGAAAAAAGTCGAGGACCGTGTTGAAAGTGCACACGGTTCGACCAGCTATTTTCGAAATTTTCAGGAATGAAAGTTACGATGATTTTAAAGATAACCCCCAAAAATTGGTGGATTTTATGATCTTAGATAGACAAATATAAGGTTTGAATGTGAAAATAGGACCCTATTAGGGTTTTGAGAAAAAAAAAAAAGGAATGGAATTGCAAATTTGAAAAGGGTCAAACCTAATGGATAGGGACACCTTGAAAAATGTTTAGAAACCTGAAATGGATTGAAATTGATTGAAATTTACACAAAATCCAATGAAATTTTAAAATTGGGGTTTTAGAACCTAACCACTTAATTTTTAAAATTTTGAATTTTGTAAAAGGAGGGAAATTGAAAATTTGAATTTTAGGAAAGAGGATAAGTCTGAAAACAGTCACAAATTTGAAAATTAAATGGAAATTCAATTTTTGCACAATTTCAAGATGATTTTTGAAAATTAGGGTTTTGACAATTAACCTCTTAATTTTTTTGAATTTGATTTGCAAATTGAACAAGACAGTGAAGATATTGAATTTGACAAACAAAACAATTTTCAGATTTAAGACAATAGCAAGCAATTTTTACAAGACACAAGTTCAATTTCAATTTTAAAAACTAGGGTTTTGAATGAATTAACCACTAATTTTGCAGAAAAATTAAACTTGTAAATTAAAAAAATATGCAATGATTTGAAATGTCAAGCATGTAAGACGTCAGGTTCACCAAAATGTAATGGGATGAAAAGTGAATGATGGAGAGATCGAGAGGAAATCTTTTCTTCCCTCCGAGGAGAGATGAAAGTTTCACTGCTGATTTCCCTTCAATCACCTCACGCATATTACATTTAAAAGAGGGGGGGAATTCACTAGATCCAACCTCTTAGGAAAGAGATTGAATACTAAATGAATTGATAATGGTGTGAAGATGACAAGCTAACCCATCTTTTAGAACGAGTAATGGTTGAATTGTGTGTTTTAAGACTGAGTGTAAAAGTAGCAAATAGTTGATTATAACTTGAAATAGAAGCATGAGATGAAGTTGTGCACCCGGATTTGGCTATTATATGTCAAGATGAAGCTTCCCTATGAATCTAAGGAAAATTTGTTGGGATTGTGTTGAAAGTGCACACGGTCCTCCTAAAAATCCACAAAATGAAATGTCTCTATGAATGGAGTCCAAATCTACAAATACAATTGCGCACCTGCAACCTACACAGAAAAAAAAGAGAGGAAAAGGGGTTGGGATTAGGGGTTTGCCTTCAGGTCAAACCCCTGACTTAAAATTAACCAAATGATGAAAGAAAGTACTTGTAAGTAAGTGTAAATGAAAGACTGAAATGTAATTCACCTCAAGGGAGGTTGTAGATAGAATTCCTTGTGTGGAATTGAATGTTGAAAGGGATATCCTCTTCAATGGTTGAATCCTTGACTTGAATGCAACACCTAGCCTTGAAGAGAGACTTGAGAATTTTCAATGCTTGAAAGGAATGCTTGAATTCTCTTGAATGCTTGATTGCTTGAACCTATGTCCACTCTTCTCTTATTGAACCTCTACAAATGAGAGGACAAATGTGACTTATATATTTGTTAATTAGGGTTATTGGACTGATTTTTTGTCATAGATCGATATAAGGAAGGTTTTCTTGCTTAAAATTCAAAGACCAATGTAAAGATAGGACAGAAGGGAACCCAAAATAGGGCAGGGACAGGGGTGCCATGCCCCTGTCCTAGGGGGGATAGGGGCACCATGTCCCTATCCTGTCCTTATCTCAAGACAAGAAGCAGGTTCAAGTAGTGCGGGGGGCAAAAAAAGTGCACTTTCTGGGGATTAAGCAAGTCTCAGGTCTCTGATCAGGCTTGGGGATTCAATTCACCAACGTGAAGACCCTAATATGGTCGAAAATTGCAAGGGTGGCAATTTTATGACACTACAAGGTTAAGATTGGATGATATTGTGTGGAGGTCGTATTGGTGAATGGCCACTTGGCCAGATCAGCCTAGACAACTTCACCTTATGTAGACGAACTGCTTTCTAGAGGGTTTCTATAGCTACATTGTCATCCCATTCTATTTTGATTGAGTGAGGCAATAATTTTGCTTAGATCAAAGCATTCTTTCAGCCATATCAATCTACATACGATATTCCAAGCTACCATGAGACTAGGAGTAGTCCCTAGGCCTACAAAAGATGAGATAGAGTTGACAGATTCAGATGATGAGGAGACATACATAGTGGTCCCATTTAATGATGATGTTGAAGTGTAACATAGCTACATCACATGGTGGGACAAGAACTACCCCAGATCCATATTCCCATTAGACTATCTAAAGGGGAATCCTAGCCCATGGATGAGAGAATTTGATTCCCACAGTGATGATCAGGAGGCCTCTGAGGATCCTGAGGATTCTTAGGAGCACTAGGATGAAAGAGAGGAGGAGGGAGGTCAGGAGGAGGAGGATGAGAAGGAAGAAGGAGAACAAGTGGAGGATGATGATGAGGATTAGTAGGAGGATTAGGATTAGGATTGACAGGAGCATGAGGATGATAAGCAGGAGGAGGATTATGATTGTGATGATGATGAGGAAGATGAGGATGATGCCCCTGATCATTTAGGTCATAACACCATACCCCTAGATCCCTCAACAATAGAGGATAGAGGAGAGGATGTAGTGAGAAGTGTGGAGGAGACAACCTTTGAGGGGCCGATCTCGAGATTACATTAATCATCTCTAATAGGCCTACATCCTAAGGTACATAGGCACTATGAGAATGGAGAGGGGAGTGACTCTATGCCACATATGACTGTAGCATAGGCCCCCATCATATCTGAACCACATAGGTAGGAAGTAGACCTAGGTAAAAGACCTCATATCATTATTTTAAGTTAGAAATTAATAATCTTGTTCTCTCTTCTACAATCAATGTGCAGATATGGTGAGCTCTTATCCAACACATAGTATTTGACATCGTCATTGTATCACATATTCCTTTGTCTTCATAGATCATGCATAGATCCTACAAGAGTGTGAGATGACATGAAATTTTATTTGATTTGGTGTTGATAGAGCTGGAGCTTAGACGAGAGGTGAGGGAGCAACTATGACATGATCTTATAGAGACCCGCATGGAGTCAGCTATGTACAGGGCCATAGTGATGGACTAAGATTGGAGGAGTTCATCAAGGAGTTACTCATGATCCTCTAACCATTGTTATATACCCACAAGACCACCACGGTAGGGACCAAAGGGATGGGGTAGCCACCATCCATAGATAGTGATGATATTGAGGCCATATTTTGTATCTAATGGTCGATTTTATATGATGTACCTAAACTTTTGATGATATATACATATATGATGATCTTTTGTCTCAAATATGTCTGTTTAATTACAAAACAATGTGCTATATTTCTTCAGTTAAAAGTAACAAATTTGGAAATGTACATGTATGTCTAATTTAATTTGTATGTGATTGATTAATCAATACTTCATGATTAAATCAATACATGTATGATTTAAATAAACAACCAAGTGTTTAATTAAATACAACAAATAATGATGTAGAAATGTGTTTAAGTTAAACTACATAACTAATTTGATCTAATTAAGGACTTAATCAAACACAACATGATGTATCTTAACTTAAACACATAAAGAAAATTGGATGATAAGCTAGCATAACATAATGTAAATTCCTAAAAAATTACATAATGAATTCAAGACAAGTAAAACTTAAAAGATTCTTGTCAAGAATGAAGCAATATAGATTAAATAACAATAATTTAATACCACATGATTTAATGAAGACATTATAACACATCATACATTTAAGATCAAAGAAAAAGAAAAGAAAAGAAAAGATTTCTAGGCATAATATCTGCAAAGATGCATAGCATTTATGGGCTCCTTAAGAGGCGTACCTTCCATATCTGCTATTTTTTAAGCACCTGATCCATAAACATCAGTGATTATATATGGTCAAAGCCAGTTCAAGGTAAACTTTCCCTTTTCTTCTGGTAAAGCATTCACATTGCGCTGATTCTCATAGAGCCCTAAATCAAGCACAAAGAAGGAACGTTGAATCACTTTGTCATTATAACTTCATTGCAAGGACTTATGATAGGCTTGAATATGCTCAAGAGTGTTTGTGCGCTATTCATCAAGAATTTCAAGTTGTTGAAGGTGTTGTTCTCGATAAGACTCATCATTGACTATCCCTTTAAGAGAAATTCTCAATGAAGGAATCTATAACTGTAAAGGCATAATAGTGTCAACACCATAAACAAGATTGTAAGGATTAGTATCTGTAGCTATGGAAAGACTTGTCTGTAAGGCCCAATGAGCATAGCTTAACCAAGTATGCCAATCCTTACCATGCTTATTTACAGTCTTACAAAAAAATTGTTCAATAATTCTATTAGAAGCTTTAGCTTGACCATTAGATTGACGATAATAAGGTGTTGAAAAAAATATTGAATATTATATTTATTGAGGAATTTATTCACATATCTGTTCTTGAATAAGGTGTCATTGTTTGAAATCAAAGTGGAAGGTATACCAAATTGAGAAATAATATTATCTAGAAGAAACTGACAGATTACCTCAACGATAGTGGATCAAAGAGGAACCACTTCTACCCACTTCATAAAATAATTTGTGGCAGTAATGATGAAAGTATGTCCTTGGGATGAAGGAAGGGAAATTTTACCAATGAGATCCAAACTCCATAAGGAAAAGGGCCAAGAGGCCACTTGTGACCTAAGTTCTTGCGCAAGAGCATGAATCAAATTGTTATGTTGTTCGCACTGATGACACTTTTTGACAAAGGAAACATAGTCTTTTTACATGGTTTACCAATAGTATCCCATTAGGAGCAACCTTTGAACCAAATACTTACCACCAAAATTCCCCTCACAAGCACCTGAATGTGCCTCCTCAAAAGCAATCGAGATCTCAGTTTTGTTGAGACAATGAAGTAGAAGACCGTTATAACCTCTTCTATAGAGAACATTAGAAAGGATAATGTATCTTGTAGCTAACTTACAAATTATAGCCCTAGCATTTTTACTTGTAGAATCTAGAAAATTCATCGATCAAATATCATGATATATGCAAGTACCATTCATCAAATTTTAATTAAAGCATATCAGCAAGCTATGTCACTAGAATTATTAGTAATGGTTGGAGATGAAAGATTGTGAATAGTGAAATTTAAATCTACCACAGGATCTTTTATGGATATGAGAGAAGAAACACATACCATTGCATCTGCATGTTGATTATGTTTTTGGGGAGTAGGTTCCATGGTGTAAGAGGTGAACTTTTCTAACAATGATAAGGCTAAGTCATAGTACCGTGATAATTTGTTTTGTTTAACTTGATAAGTTCTCATAACTTGTCTTATAATTAATTGTGAGTCACTATAGATATGTAAATGTTAAATATTCAGAGATAAAGATGCTTTAAGACTAGAAATAAGGGCTTCATACTTGGAGATATTATTAGTACAAAGGAAATTCAGACGATGGGATAAAGGGATAACTTTTACTGAAGGAGATACTAAAATAACACTAGATTCAAAACCTATTCGACACTTAGATCCATCAAAATATAATTCCCCACTTTTGTCAACATAAATAGGAAGAATAAAATCAATATCCTGAGAGGCTAGTTTTAGAAAAGAGATGTTTTAAAGGATCAAATCTAATAATAACATGAATCTTAGCATTCAAAGATAGTGTCTCAACTTTTGAGTTGTGAAAACAAGAGCGAGACATAGTCTTTCTATCGCAGTATATCAAACCTCATAATCAAGAAAAGTATGACTTATATAATAAACCAACATTTTTTATCATCGCTATTATGTTGTACCAGTAGAGATGCAAGAGCCTGAGAAGAAGTAGTGGTGTATAGAAGACAAGGTTGAGTAGGATTGGCAGGTTGTAGTATAGGAGGGTTAGCCAAATAAGTTTTAAAACTTCAAAGGCTTGTTGAAAATCTTCATTCCATTGAAAGGTTTTTTTTTATTAAGCAATTGAGTAAAGGGGAAAGTCTGATCTGTAAGCTATGAAACAAACCTCTGAATAGCTTGAATTATGCCTTGCAAACTTTTTAATTGGGAGATATTTTGAGGAGGTTGCATGTTAACTATGACATCTATTTTCTTTGTATCCACCTCAATACCATGATGTGAGACTATGAACCCTAATAGTTTTCCACTATCCACACCAAAAACACATTTTCAAGGGTTCAAGTGCATGTTATATTTATGAATTATTTCAAAGATTTGATGAAGGATCTTAACATGGTGTTGATGACATATAGACTTAGCTAAGATGTCATCCACGTAATTTTCTGGTTTTATGCATGTAGTCATTAAAGATGAGAGTCATAGAACGTTGATAGGTTACGCTAGCATTTTTAAACCCAAAAAAAATACCCCAAGGAGTACTGAAAGTAGTTTTGAATGGATCTTGAGGATTAATGAAGATTTAATTTTATCTCAAGAAACCATCCATAAAAGATAACAAAGCATGGCCAACAATATAGTTTACTATCATATCAATGTTTGGAAGCGGAAAATTATCTTTCAAAGAAGCCTTATTGAGATCTTGAAAGTTGGTGCACATCCTAATTTTGTTATCAGGTTTAGCAACAACAACAATGTTCAAAATCCAAGGGGGATAATCAATAGGGTGAATAAATCTTGTGTCTAAGAGTTTTTCAATTTTAGTTTTAACAAGAAAATCTATTTTGGGATGCATCTTCCTAATTTTCTACTTCATAGGTTTGGCATTGAGAATTAAGACAATGTTATGAGTGTCAATTTTAGGATCAATGCTAGGCATGTCAGAATAGATCTAAGCAAAGATCTTAGGAAACTCATTCAGTAATTCATAATACTCTTTTTGTTCTTCATCGGTTAGACATTTCCCAATCTTTGTGAGCTTCTTTTCATTACAAGGATCCATCTTGACGTCAATAGTATTACTTATAAGTAGGTTAATTTGTTGGGGAACATCCATTGGTTAAGGGAATTCCTTTATCATCTCATTGTTATCTTTAGTTAATTATGCGTCTTTCCCAAAGTATGCTTCTGCATTCAAACAATAAGGAAACCCACAATTATGGTGGTAATGAGGAAGGCTATCATAGGCTCCTAGGAAATCAACTAAGCAATCATTGGTAGGGAATACATCCAAAGAAGGTGGATGAGAATCAACATAAATATATTCAGGACATTTTAGTGAAACTGGATTAGAAGAGAAAATGACATTGACATTAAGGGATGAACTCTTAGAGGCTTTGGTGGGTTCTAAGGGATTATATCCAATTCCAAAAGATGTTTCATGAATTTTATTCTCTAAATAAACCTTTATCCCTTGTTCTTGAGCACCACAACCATTGCCATTATATCCACTCTTAGCTAAGATGTGGAAACTGAGACCATAAAGAGCATTCATCTTTGTAAGGGAAGGCATGGCCTCATATATCTGAATGTCATATTCATTTGAGGTAGAAGTGGGTTGAAGTGTATATTTTGAAGCAACCACAAAGTTGTTACTTAATTGACAAAGTGGGTTGCTTTTTAGGTTCATCCATATGTTTCTCCTTTTCAACTTTAGGTTGTCTTGGAGGGACTTTATATTCTCCCACAAAGGTAGATGTAAATTCAAAATACCCCCAATCATCACCTAAGAGGACCCCCTTGGGCAAAGAGGTCTCTTCAAGAGAAGATGGTGATTCAGTCTGAGTGGAATCCTTTTCGGGAGTATTGGAATCACTAGGAGTACTTGAAGAAGTAGGAATGTTTGAAGAATAACCAAAAGTAGTTGAAGAAGATTTAGAAGATGATATTTGAAAAAAATCTTGTAAATTGGTATAACATTGAACAAAGTATACATGTTGTTATTGTTAATGAACTTAACTTGCTTAAGAAAAGTGGAAGGAACAACTTGCATACTATGAATCCATGGTTGTCCTAACAAAAGATTGAAGGTCAAATTATTGGGCATGACATGAATAGGTGTGGGTAAAATAATAGGTCCTACCTTGACAGGTAAGGTTATAATACTTAATGAAGACCTAGCGACATTATAAAAAACCATGAATAGTAAGAGAATCTAGTTTTATAAGAGATATGTCCACCTTAATCTTATGTAATAGATTAACGCTACAAACATTAAGACCAAAGCCATTGCCAACAAGGGTTCATCTTATAGCATTACCATTAATAAGGACAACAATAATAAGAGTATCATATTGGTGTTGAACCTCATGAGAGGGTAACTCATCTTGTGTGAATGTAATTTGAGCTTCAGGTGTCATCATGGAGTTGATCAAAGAAGCCATATTATTAGGTTTCATTGCAAGTGGAATATCTAAGGTCTTTAAAGCATCTTGTAACATTCCAAGATGCATAGATGAAGTTTGAATTACATCCCAAAGAGATATCTTGGCAGGAGTAGCTTTAAGTTGTTCAATAAGGTCATACTCCTTACCAAGAGTTTGTAAAATATGAGGTGCTCATGGGAGACTAGGTTGAGAAGTGAAGATGGAATAACTAGAGGAGGATTAGTTTGCCAATTGTTCCTTGTGTTATATGTATGAGCAACCAAATTGTAACTCTCTTTGGTAATTTGTTTAGCATACTCATAGGACTCTTAGTGGGATGTCCTCCTTGCATGGTAATAATAGGTTTATTAGTAGTATAAAAGGAATATTACTATAACCACCTTGAACCAAAAAGAGAGGTTTGTTAAGAGGTTACGATTTTGGAGAAGGACAAGAACCTTGTTTACTAGGAGGTGTTTGAAAGTTATGTCCATTCAAATTTATCATGTTAATTAACCTCTTAGATGTGTGATCTTTGTTTGAAGAAGTTGTAATAGACATGAAATCATTAAGAACATCGTCTAACATATTATGGTCATGTCTACTAAATGGTGTGTTTTTAGATTCGAAAGGAGACAAGTCATCATAAAGAGGATTGTTATAAACAACTATATTACTAGATTTGGAGGATGACTTGATAGGAATGGTTTCATGAGGAGAATCATTCAACTTATCTTTATTATCACTACGCAATGGCATAGTAACTATGTTAATTAGTTTTTGGCAAAATGTTGGTTTAGAAGGTTTAGGGTAGAAAAACTCATCAAGAGCCTCATCAAGTTATTTCTTACTAAACACATAATCATCATAAGAAAATGCATCATCATATGAATGAAAATCTTATAAATAATTATCTGACATATTTAGAATAAAAAGCGCATATAAAACCTAAAACACACAATGCACACAGCAATTTTTTTTTTTTGAAATTTTTTGTTTGTTTTAAAATGAAAAGAAAGATGCAATAATTAGATTTAATTTAAAAATGCAAAATTTAAGAAGGTTGGATTCATGTCGTGTTCATCAAAATGTGTACGATAAAAATAGAACTAGGTAAGCTAAGACCTAATCTCACTTTCATTCACACATTGGAATACGAAAGAACCTAAGGAGATGATTCACTTTGACTTTCTCTTATGAAAGAGAGTCAAGAAATATCTTTAGGGTTTATATTCCTTTGCTGATATGGAGAGGAGATGAGCTAAATATAGACAAATGATAAGCTAAGCTAGGGAGATATACAAAAGTGATGATATAAATTGAAATAATAGATAAATGCAGAACTAAAACCGAGATATAAACTGTAGATCAGGAAATGAAACTCAGATGTGCACCTGTCACCAAAAATTGAGCCAGATTGAGTCAGACCAAGGTGCTAGGCACTCTGGTCCTTCTTACTGTACTGATCTGAACTTTTGGAATGTGCAAATTGGAAAACTGAGATGCAAAAGTGCCAAAGAATGCCCAAAAATGCAAGGGAATAGGGCACTGGGTGCCTTGGTCCTGGACCAAGGTGTTGGGTGCCCTGGTCCCAAGAATTTGAGACCTTGTTCTATATCTGGACTCGTACTTGCAAATTAAGGCTTTCCCGAAGTTTGATGCTTTGTTGGATTTATGTACTTGCACCCGCAACTTGAAAAATGGTGTTTGGGTGGCTATATAAGGTTTTTCCTTATTCAAACCCCTTGTTTTGGTGATTTCCACCTCCATAGCCAATAGAATGTTGAAATTTTTGTGTCCTAGAATCTCACGAGTTTACAAGATCCTAGTGAGCTTAAAATGCAAAATTAGAGTTCTACCCTATGTTTCGAGTATAAACCCTAAATGAACATAATGTTGGAAATATGGATGGAGTAACTGAGAGGGGAGGGGTGAATTAGTTACCACAAAAATAAATCCACAAGTCCCTTAGATGTCTTAAATATAAACTGCTGAAACTCGGTTACTGATGACTCGGGAGTAGAAGATTCCTGATTAGCAGATGTATCTGGTATTGTATCAGGTTCAATAGACACAAATCTTCTATAATCTTCTGGTTCTCTTTTGCTTTCTTCTTCAGATCTTTCTGCAAACTCATCAACTTTCACATGTGCACTTTCTATAACTTTATGAGTAGACAAGTTCAAACATCTATATGCTTTACTCTTGCAAGAATATCTGAGGAATATACCTTCATCACCTTTCACATCAAATTTTCCTTTTCTAGATTCTTTCAAAATGTAACATTTACTTCCAAATACTTTTAGGTAACTTACATTAGGTTTGTAGCCATACCATAATTCATAGGGGGTTTTGAATGAGTCCTTCTTCAGCTGTACTCGGTTCAAGGTATGAACAGCAGTGCTGATAGCTTCCTTCCAGTATTTGATAGCAATATTCTTTTCAATCATTAAGGTTCTTGCACAATCCATGATAGATCTGTTCCTTCTTTCAACTATTCCATTTTGCTCAGGAGTTCTAGGGGCTGATACTTGTCTTTTGATTCCTCTTTCAATGCAAAAGTTATTGAATTCATGAGAGATGAATTCACCACCTCTGTCTGACCTTAGACATTTAAGTCTTTTACCTGTTTCTTTTTCTACTCTGGCCAAAGACCATTTGAACTTTTCAAATGCTTCTGATTTGTTCCTTAAATACATGACAGTCATCATTCTTGAGTAATCATCAACAAAAAGAATGAAGAACTTTTCTCCAGTATAACTTTCAGTTCCTATGGGTCCACATAAATTAGTATGCACAATTTCTAATATATCTTCAGATTGATAGTTTTTTCTTTTGAAACTAGTCTTTCCCATCTTTCCAATTTGACAATTCTTACATAGACCGACCTCAGGTTTCTTTATATCTGGAATACCTCTTACTTTTCTGAATTTACTTATTTTCACTAGGTTATCAAAATTTACATGACATAACCTTTTGTGCCATTACCAACTTTCTTCAACTTGAGCAATAAAACATGAATTTTCACTTGTTTCAAGTCGGAACAAATTACCTTTTGTTTGAGTGCCTGATCCAATCAGCTTTCCTTGATTATTTAGCAGTTTGGCCTTTCCATGCATGAATTCCACCTTGAGTCCACTATTAAGTAGTTGTGCCACACTCATCAAGTTGTGATTGAGACCTTCAACCCAGTAGGCATCATCAAATACAAGTTCTTTGGTTATAGGGATTCTACCTCTTCCTTTTATGTAGCGAGGTTCATTATTACCAAACCTTACACTACCTCCATCATAGTCTATAAAATGTTCAAACTTGGTTTTATCACCAGTCATATGATGAGAGCAACCACTGTCTATGATCCAAATATCATTTTTGCTTATATGAGAAATAAGTGCCATCTTATCTTCCTCATCATTATCAGAATCATCTCTTATAGCAATATAAACAATTTCATCTTCACTATTATCAGAATCCTTAGCCATAAAGCATGTTTTCTTACCTTTGAATGATTTGTAGTCCTTTTTTCCATTCGATTTATGATCTTTCTTCTCATCTTTGCTCTGCTTGTTTGGGCATCTAGCAGCAATATGACCGACTTCATCACATGAAAAACAGATTAGAGGAACTTTGCCTCTGTATTTTCCTCTGCCTTTGGAATATTTCCTTGCTAGAAGAGCTTCAATTATTTCAAGATCACTGTCTGAACTTGGTTCTAATTCATCTTCACTTTCTGACCGAGATTCCTTTTTCTTTTTCCCTTTCTCCTTGAGTGAAACCTTAGCCTCAAATGCTGATTCCATGTTTTTGGAAGCTGGAACATAGTTGTCATAGTTGTCTAACTCAAATGTAGTTAATCTTCCAACTATGGCCTCTAAATTTATCTTATGATTTGCTTCACATCTTCTTTCCTGAATTGCAGAAACTCTGATTGCATAAATGGGTAGTAATGTTATGAGAACTTTGCTTATGACTGTTTCCTCTGAGATATCACCTCCAGAAGCTTTGATTGCACTAACACTGGCTTTGACTCTTTCAACATATTTTGCAATATTTTCATCCTCACTCATTTTTAATTGATCAAACTGTCCTCTCAAGCTTTCTGCTTTGGCTCTTCTCACATTGTCATCACCACCATAGATATCTTTCAGCTTGTTCCACATTTCAAATGCACTTTTGCAATCTTTGACATCATCAAACTCTTCATAGCTTAGGGCAGATGCAATGTCTATCATCATGGTGTTATGAGTCTTCTTTGCAGCAATATCAGCAACAATTAGTGTACCAGTGGGTGTCACATATTCTGTGTCAAGATGTGTCAATCCTGTATCTCCAATGGAAGCCAAATGGAGTCTCATGAGACCTTGCCATGCTGAAAAGTTATTTCTGTTTAGCCCTGGAATTTCCCTCTTGTAAGACATCTTGATCTTTAGCTTAGATCCTTGAAATCCTTCCTACAAGCACCGAAAGCTCTAATACCAATTGTTGGAAATATGGATGGAGTAACTGAGAGGGGAGGGGTGAATCAGTTACCACAAAAATAAATCCACAAGTCCCTTAGATGTCTTAAATATAAACTGCTGAAACTCGGTAAATTAACTTATCATTATTCATTAAACATTAACATGCATAAGACAAATAACATGAACACAAGTAACACCAGATATAACGTGGAAACCCAATTTTGGGAAAACCACCAATGTAACTAGTTACTGATTTTCACTCTTCTGAAGTGAGCCCTGTTAGGAGCCAACCCTGTTAAAGGTTACAAAACACACTGTTAGGTGTGACCCTGTTAGAGGATTTAATCACCCTGCTAGGAGTGGCCTTGTGAAAGGTCTTAAGAACAATTCAACCGAATTGTCACCTTGTCAGAGGATTTACAAAAATGGTTGTTAGACCAACTCTGTTAAGAGATTTCGGTATCACTGCTACAATGGTTAGAAAGCAACAATGAAGTGATCTGAATTAAATACAACTTATCTTGCTGATACAGATCTCTGTTCTGCGCCAATAGATCCTTACTGATCACATATATCTTTTCTGCACCTCAAGGATATCACTGATCCTTCATCAGAATTCGCACATTTCTGCTCCTTCACATTTCCATACTTCTCACACTTCCTCACACTTCGAAATCGCAACTTGATCTCTCATATATACCATTCAGGTTACCAAGTCGGCCCAATTACAAGTTACAATAAATATTACATAGGTCGGCTACATATACAAGTTTCAATAAATATTGCTTCAGTCGGCTGTATAAACATTTCACTGATGCTCGGTGAACACTGCTGATTCTTCGGTAACCGACTGAACTCGGTAAGTACTGTGAACTCGGTAAAGACTGACTTTCCTTCACATATTCTTTGAAGATCGACTGAACTCGGTAAAGACTGCGAACTCGGTATAGCATTCTGGAGTGCTAGGTAGACTCTGTAACTTGCTTCCCTTACCGTCTGAACTCGGTAGACTCTGTCTAACTGCCTTGCCGAACATTCTGAGCTCGGTAGACTGATATGACATTTGTGTAACATCAAAGACAATACACAATTAAACAATTGTATCCAACACATAATGTAAATGGTAATGCTTCAAATGACAATTGTAAATAATGGATCTAAAGAAATGATGTAGATCTGAAAACATGTGTTATGAAACTCATATAAATATATGAAAATAGCATGAAACCATACCAAACCCTAACAAAGAGGTATAAGCCAATCAACAGTCAATGATCTTCCATTATTCTTCAATATCTTCAAGGATTAAATTGATGATCAAAAGGGTTAATGAAGACTTGATAAATGCTTGATTTTCTGATTGAAGACTTCACATAAACTTGCACTTTCACTTCTGAAGAGGTTCTTTCAATTTCTAGAGTTGTTGGATCCATCAAATGAGGAAAGGAAAGGCTATATGTATGAAACCCTAACTTTATTTTTGATCATAGGCCGACCTAATATTGATATAATTTTACATAAAGTTAGATTTAAATATTATAATACCACCAAAACATGATCTCAAAATTCAGGGAGAAAAAGTTGGGACCATGGTGGATCACCACAGTTTGACTAAATTTTTTCCCAAAATTTTAGGGATAAAGATATCATTATTACAAAGAAATCCCAACTCGGTGCGACACTTCAAGGTTTTTAGATATGTGAAACTGGACCTTGAAGGTTGAAATAGGACCTAATTAGGGTTTTGATGAATTAATTGATTAAAAGGATAAAATAGAAAGGGGCACACTTAGGGTTAAGGGCACAATTTTATGATATGTAGAGTGATAAAAGAGGACTTTAGATTTAAGTAAATTAATTAATTAAATGCTTAAACGCAATTTAAAAATGCCAAATGCAACACATGAAGGCAGGTGCTAACCTAAGCGTGAAATTGTATCACCCAATTAAGGGTGTACAATTTACGATGCTACACACTCATAGATATCATTTTCAATTGAATTGCATCAATTTAGAGATTGATTTCACAAAACCCTAATTTATTATTCTAAAATTTACTTGTCGTTTGCATCATTTTTCAAATCTATTTTTTCAGATCTGATCTTTATGACATTATATGCTATTATTTAGAGGCATTTATATTTCAAATTCACAAATCACATTGCTTAATTAATTGGTTAATCAATCACTTTTACAAAATTTTGCATCGTTTAATCATAATCTTCAATTTGTGCATTCAAATTTCCCTCCTTTGTGCATGAGTTTTGTTACCATTAGTCCTACCTACAATATTCCTGTGAGAAGAATTTTTAGAATTAAGGCTTCCCAAGGTTTAATTTCTAAGGATATGGAGCCTAATTTTGATAACTTATTTCATGAGAATGTTGGTGGTTCCTCTAACCCAAAAAATGATGTCATTTATCCTCATTCTTTTCATAATTCTCATGATGAGGGTGAATCACTAACTAGGGTTACCATTTACCAATCAAAGAAGATTGACAATGAATTTGAAAATATTCAACAATGGATGAGTCAACAGTACCTAAAAAGTGAGGCAATCCCATTGATTGAAGGATTAAAAAGAATGGCGCAAAGTGATAAAATTGGTATTGATGTGTTGTGTGGCCTTTCTCATATTATTGACACTAACATCATGCCTATCAAAAGTGCCAAAGTCCTTGGTTACACTCAAGCTCCTAGTTAAGTCAACCATTTCATTCCTATGCCTGCATCCTTGTGTAGTGTGCCTACATTTGTATCTTCTATCATGACTACTTCCACACAAAATGTTAACCCTACACTTTTTAGTCAAGGGGGAAACCTTGTTAATCAAAATTCTTATATACCTCCTTTTGTGAGTCTTCCATTTGTATCTCAATCATCTCCCATACCCACATATCATAGTGTTCCACCTCCTTATTCTCAGCCTCCATCCACATACACCATAAACCATCATCCACTGAAGAAACCATCAATAACTTAGCCCAAATTGTTTCATTCCTACAGTAAAAAATGGCTTCATGTTGGCAAGAGACACTGCACCAGAAGAGATAAGTGCTTGAGGAGTATTTGGGTGTTTTCATTGATGGCAAACCTAATAAGAAGCTTCATCTGGAATATGTATAATCATTCTACCGGAAGTTTGAAATATATTTTTCTTAAGTCTAGAAGGTGGAACATAGTGTTCATCAGAGTAAGAGTACATTGAGCATGTTTTTCTTTGCAGTGAAAGAGGTAGTTGATTGGATGATTGGAATAGCTTTGTCCATAATCCTAGCCTTCAGTATTGACTCTCGTGCAAGATTGAAGCTCTGACATCCAACATTTCAAGAAGGACAAATTTATTTGGATGATTAGTGGTGTAGCATGTTATGTGAAATCTTTGGGATGATTTTGTTGATTGGTTCCGAGTTTGAGGTTGTCGAGCCGACATATGTGAAGAATATAGTTAATTTTTTTTGGCTCACATGTGCATTAGTAATCGGATTGAGCTGATTTCCTTTTACACATTTCATGTTTTGTAAATGTTTTTTGGAGCTGCCATGTTGGTGACCTAATCAGGTGATGTGGATATATAAGACCGATCTATATGATCATTTTTGTGATCAAGGTTGGTGTTCAAAGATTGTATGAATACTTGTGTGTAATTTCATGTGCGTTATCTTTGGATTTATGCTCTGGTGTATGATAGAACAACAAAACAGAGTAGTGTGCTAGAACAGTGGAAGTAAGACACTTTGTGCTTAACCAAAACTGCACTTTGGCATTTGAAGATTATATTCATTAGTTCAAACATTAAAGTTATCATTTGTAAATATTTGTAGGATAGTGGGTCCTATGGGGGTTGTATCCCTCTCTTGTAATAGAGCAGTGAGCTCTAGGCAATGTTCTTAAATGCATGTGCATTCCTCTTGTAATATTACTATACTCCTAATCATAGTCCTTTAATATTTTGGGTCTCAATCCGATCGAGGTTTTTCCCTTTCTAGGTTTCCACATAAAAATTCTGATGTTCTAGTTTTTTGCTTGTTTGTATTGAGTTTTTGCACTTTACTTTTATTCATTTGCATTGAGTGGTTTAAGAATCAACTCAAGAAAGTTAAAAATAGTAGAACACTGATTCACCCCCTTTCACTGTTAATTGATTCCAAAAATTGGTATCAGAGCCTAGTTCCTTGGAGGAAGCCTAATAGCTTGAGGAAGATCTAAAAGAGTGAATCAATGGACTCTGGTTTACAGAAATAACTCACTGTGGCACTTGAAGATCTTGATACAACAAGAAAATAAGCAAAGAGCCTGGTAAGAAATCTGAGTGATGCTAAAGACTTCATTGAGTCATTGAATGAAAAAGTGAACACATCCAGAGAAAAGAGAAAGGATCTTATGGACAAACTCAAGGAGAAAGAAGATCAAAGCATTAATAAATAAGTCTTAAAAGACAAGACAGATGAATGTGAAAAACTTGCTAGAGATAATGTATTCTTGAAGAATGAAATGCAATCCATTGTGATGAAGCTGACAAAGGAGATTGAAGACAAGAAGAAGAATGAGGAAAGTTTGACTCGGTTATTAAAGGATAGTTCTGATGAATGTCATAGACTAAATTGTGAAAATAACTAGCTAAAGCTTGAATTGATATAATCCAAGAATAATGAGCAAGAACTTGAAAGGTGGATCATAATTTTGAGAGATGAACTTACCACTTATAAGTAGTACAAAGAAAAATTCAAGGTTAGCTCAGCTAAGCTTGATTAAATGCTACAAAGTTAGAAGAATGGAGATGACAAGCAAGGACTTGGATATGCGAAAGGAGAAAGCTCTGGATCTGGTCAAAGCAATGCTAAACCTCATCAAAATAATAAGAGATCTATGGTAAGACAACCTAATGGTTATAAATTCAATGGTAAATTCTTTGTTTACAATAAATTTGGTCATATGGAAAGTCAATGCAGAAATAGGGAAAATCAAATTAGTTCATCATTCTCTGGACAATGGTTCAATTGCAATAAGTGTGGTCATAAGTCAAATGAATGCAAAAGTATGGAAAATAGGATAAATATGAGATGCTATGCTTGTGGAAGATTTGGACACATTGCTAATCAATGTAGGTCAAGGGGAAATAAAAACCAAGGTAATTTCTAGGCCTAATCAGAGAAACAACATTGTTTGCTATGCTTGCAACAAATCCAGTCACATTGCAAAATTTTGTTGAAGCAAGAATATGAACAAGAATGTTCCAGCATACAAGATCAAGTCAAATGATAAGGAAAAAGTGAAGGTTGAAGAGATCAGAGAGTAGTACAAGAAGAAATGGGTCAAGAAGGGTGATTCAAATGTAGTGAATGGGTCCACACCCAATTCCAGTGTTGGAACCTCATCCGGTAACTAAGGCAATTGGCCTTAGGGGGAAGCTTTTCATGCAGATCCTAAAAACCCCCTATCTAAGATTTGTAACTAGTTGTGGTAGGCTATAAATGATTGAGAATGATTGTACAGTCCATCTTGAAGGAGCTTTGGAAGACTTCATGTCGATTTGAGACTTTGAAATAATATTCAGGATATACAGAGCATTCGGAAGAGTTTAGGGTTAAGCATTTATTATACCTAAAATTTAGGTATGCGGTGGATAAAAGGGTGATTTAACTCTCATTTCCCACATTGTGTTCGAAGAGAAAGAGTAGGAGAGATTGGTGAAGAAGACTGTACAGTGAACCTTGAGATTTGAAGAGATTCGACGAAGATTTCTTACATCCAGTTGGAGACTAAAAGGGATTTTTTGAATTCAAAAAATTTCTCTGTTTATAACCTAAAATTTGACAATGGTATCATTTGGTGTTGTGACTCCATTGGTTGTTGACATAACTGATAGGGCAAGGCCAAAGTTTAAGAAACACCCATATAAATTGATGGAACATGATCCAAAAGGAGCATTTCCATTTGTTCTGTATGGTATTTTTCATGTTGAATATATTAGGGCTTATATCCATTGGAATATTTAAGAGCTCGGGAATGCTCAAATGATGAAACTTTATAAAGAGCACATGATAGATGGCATGGGAAACCTAAAACCTGAATTCACATCTCTCTAGGACAAGGGTTTCATTCAATTCATAAGATTTCCAGTATTTATGAACCTGAATGGGTTAGATAGATCTTGAGAAGTTCATGGTGAATTCATATGGCTTGATAAGCCACACAAGATGACAAATCTAGAAATCAAATCCATAACATCCTTGAATGCAACTGATGAAGTTCCTGGCCTAAAGAATGTAAAGAAATAAATCATGACAGAGGTAACCAGTTCCTAACATGATGGGAGATCAATGATAATCAGTGACATTATTGAATATGATGGCAGGTTTGCAGCCATGGTGATGAGCTACAAGGTCCACCAATCCAGCACAGACAACTCAGTTTTTGGTATGGCCATTTACGATGCCTATCAAATTCTCAAGGAAGAAAAGTTGTATGATCTATGTGAGGTGCTCCAGAGTGAGCTCATGAACAATTTGAAGAAGATAAAGGAGGACAAAAAGAATCTATTTTAATTTGGTACCTTGATTATCTGCCTATACCTCTATTTCATGAAATAGGTCCCTGGTGTAGGCAAAGTTCAATGGGCCTATGAAAGGTCAGTGTTGGTGGAAATAAAGGAAGCTCTAGAAGGTTTAGGAGATGCAAAAGCTCATAAATCTATCCTGTGGGGATACTTCAAAATCTTCCAAAGCATGATGTAGAGCATGGAAAGGATCCCTAAGGAAACTATGGAATAGTATGAAGACTCCATATGCTTCATGGTGGACATCGACCAATGATTAATAGAGGTTGTTAAACCCAAGACAACTTGGATCATGCCCATGTGGTATGAGGTTGATGGTAATACTCTTGATGCATATGCTGAACACCTTTTGAGAAAATCGGTGGATAAATTATAGGAAAGATTTGGGACATAGAAGGAGAAAATATTAAGCCTGCACTCCCAAATCACCAAACTTGGGATGCAAAGAAGAGTGAGGAAGGAAGTGGAGCGGCTAGTGAAGGATATGAGAATTACAAAGGAGGTGATCTGAAGAGCCAAAGAGAGGAACATCTTGAAAGAGGAAGATATGGTCAAACCAAAGAAGACCAAACCGGAAACTCCACCAAAGCCAAGGAAAACAAGGAAATCAACATCTTCCTTTAGTGCCCAAAAGCCTCTCCCACCACCAAAGCCTCAATCCAAACCATCCGGTGGAGCTGAGGAAAGGAAGAAAGAGAAACCAGGAAGAGTTTATCTAGAAGACACTACAAAAGAGGAAACTAAATTAGATGAAGCAATGAGAGAAGTCAAGAAGAGTGCTACTACTGCTAGGGTTGTCAAGATGCAACCATCTGGAGAAGGTCAGCCTAGCAATATGTTAGACAATTCAAATAACTAGAAGACAACTGAGAGGGGAGGGGGGTGAATCAGTTGTCACAGATTACCAGAACATTTAGCAATTAAAACTTTAATATCGAAACCCAAAACATTAATACCAGAATGCTTAAACCAAATACCGAAATAGCAGTTAAACCAATTAAGCATAAACAATAATCAGAGAATAAATATCATCCACATGACACCAATATTTATACGTGGAAAACCTGATAAAGGGAAAAACCATGATGGGAATCCTACCCATGGTCAGATAATACTTTTGTAGTATGTGAACTACAATTGAGGGGACTGCACTTGCGGGAGGCCAACAGCCTAGAGCGCACTGATCATCACAAAAGGAGTCTCACTGACAACATAGAAATCCATACTACAATCCAGAAGAATGAGTGAATTGCAAAGATAGCATCTCCTATGCCTGAGTATAGTTCCAGTTAAGCTCAATACCGGAGGACTAAATCCTCTTACATATACCTAATTTGATCTCCAATGATCGACCAAATCCTCTGCCTGAATGATATTACATTATTCGCACATTACATATCCATTTCCTATTCCTTGGTCATATACCATGATCATATACCATGATGATCTACAATGAGATCTTACATCATATATATACAAACCCTCGACCATAAATAATCAGGTCAGCCACCAGATAATAAAAAAATTACATAATTACAAAACATGTCATCTTTAGACGAAACAAACAATATCCAACACCTATGACATCCCAAAAACACATCGAGAGGTCCAATCCACATGTTAGATTAAGTCGGTCCATAACCTAGATCAACTAGGACCCAATATAGGTCCACACGCTAAGAAATGATCTCCATCTGCCAATTCTTAACCATGATCACCACCAGCATCCTAAATCCATACCACAAGTTGCACCAACACCACTTATGCATATCATCAAAGATCTTCAACAAAGCTTTGTCGGTGAAACCCTCACCGGAACCTCAAACCAAGCTTCCAAGCAATCAAGATAGCATCTGATCACCAAACCAAAACCAACTGACTGAATATTAACATGAGGAAGCCAATTCCATAACCAAATCATACCAAAGAATACCAAATCATGTCGGATCCAACCCAACCAGAAACTACTCAACCTACCAGGACCAAAAGGGTGTCGGTAAAGCATTAAAAAAAACTAGTGTTGACATCAATGACAAAACATCAATGCAACATATAATTAATTCCTCCAAATCGTCAACAATCTCCCCTTTGGCATTGATGGCAACACTAGATGTGAAAAACATCTAAGTACCAAGAAATGCCAAACAAGTCTCCGCTAATGGAAGACAGGCAACAATCTCCCACATAAAGATATAGAAATGAAGTTCTGAAACAAAGACCAAACTTCCTTTGTGAATAATATCTTTGTAAGGCTCTGAATTACACATATATCTCTCCCACTAATGTATACAACTCCTTGAGTTTTTCTTTTTCACATCAATATCATTGCCCCTTTGACATCAATGCCAGAAATCTAACAAAAATACCAAAGCAAAAACATAAACCAATAAAACACAAAGCTGACTACTCCACCTGAGCAGTAGCATCCCCACATCAGTTTTAGGATAAATAATGTTTCTGATAATGCATATAGGACTGATGCGAAAAAGCATCAATTAGTTCTCTGTCGAAGGGGCAGAAACCCCTAACCTGTCTCTTAGATACTTAAATGGTTCTTTAGGAAAAAGGTTTAGTGAAAATATCTGCAATCTGCTCTTTAGTGTTCACATAAACCAGTCTAACTTCATTTTCTTCAACCTTCTCCTTCAAAAAGTTATAATTGATAGATATGTGCTTTGTCTTAGAGTGAAATACTGAATTCTTTGATATGTCAATAGCAGCAGAGTTATCATAGTGAATAACTACCAGTCCAGTGTAATGCATTTTGATATCCTTCAACATTTTCTTCATCCATATAACCTGTGTACAGTTAGTAGCAGCAACAACATACTCACCTTTCACAGTAGATAAAGAAGTACATGAATATTTTTTGTTGATCCATGAAACCAACTTCTTTCCAAGAAAGAAAGCTCCACCAGAAGTTCTTTTCTGGTCATCAACATCTCCATCTCAATCAACATCTGTATCTGCACATAAAGTAAAGTCGTCATCCTTAGGGTACCATAAACCATATTCTGATGTACCTCGCAAGTATCTAAAAATCCTTTTCACCTCACTATCATGATTTTCTCTAGGATCACTCTGAAATCTAGATGCAATACAAATAACATTCATTATGTCAGGCCTAGTATGAGTCAAATAAAGCAGACCTCCAATCGTAGATTTGTATCTTGTAGGATTTACCGGTGCAGAAACATCTTTCCTTGTCAATTTCTCACTTGTAACCAAAGGAGTACTTACCCATTTAGAATCTCCCATACCAAATTTCTTCAACAATTCCCTAGCATACTTAGTTTGACAGATGAAAATACCTTTGTCAGTCAGATTAATCAGCAAAGCTAAGAAAATTTTCATTTCCCCAATCATAGACATTTCAACTCCATATTTTTAGAAAATTCCATGCATAACTTATCTTCACCTCCAAAAATAATGTCATCAACAAATACTTCAATAATCAATATATCATCATCAGTGATTTTATAATATAAATTACTGTGAGCATTACCCTTAGTAAAACCAAGCTTCAAAAGATATTTATCCAACCTTGAATACCAAGCTCTAGGTGCATGTTTTAATCCATATAAAGCTTTCATTAACCTGAAAACCATGTTTTTATCATCTGATAGTTAAAAACAATCATGTTGCTCAATATAAAATTCCTCATCAAGATCCCCTTTCAAAATTATACACTTAACATCCATCCGATAAACCTTGTAGTTTTTATGGGCAACATAGGCAAGAAATAATCTTACAGCTTCAATCCTAGCTACAGGTGCAAAAGTCTTACCATAATGAATTCCTTCCTTCTGAGAATATCCTTTACAAATGAATCTAGCCTTATTCTTTATAACTTGACCATCTTCATTCAATTTATTCCTAAAAAACCATTTAGTTCCAGTAACATTCTTATTTTTAGGTCGGGGAACCAAAGTCCATGTGTTATTCTTCTCAATCTGATCTAATTATTTTTCCATAGCTTTCAATGAATATTCATCTTTACATGCTTCAATAATTTATACCAGTTCAACTTGAGAAATTAAACATACCTCATTAGTTTCCAGTCCTCTTCTTGTCATCACTTCATTGTTCTTATCCCCAATGATCTGATCTTCTGAATGGTTCAATCTCACATACCTAGGAGTCTTCCGACTCTTTGTTCTTCTTCCCAGTTCTTCAGTTACTATTGAATTTTTTGATACTGTCGGAGTAACTGGTTCAATACTCTGTTTCGGTAAAGATGCTACTGGTTCAAATATAATCATTTCCACCGCTAGTTCTTTCTCATAAACTCTGATTTGACTTTTATTTGGCTCATCCACCTTGACATTAGCTCTCTCCACAATTATTCACAATCTCTTGTTATAACATCTATATGCCTTGCTTTCATTAGAATACCCAAGAAATATGCCTTCATCACATCTAGGATCAAATTTTCCAATGATTTCATCTCTCCTAAAATAACCTTTACTACCAAAGATTCTGAAATACTTAAGTGTAGGTGTATTGCCAAACCATAATTCATAAGGTGTCTTACCAGTTTCTCCTTTGATATGTACTCTGTTGAATGTATAAACCAATGTACTCACTGCTTCTCTCTAGTAGATATGAGGTAGACTAGCTTCCATCATCATTGTTCTAGCAGCATCAAAGATAGTGTTGCACTTCCTTTTCACAACTCCATTCTGTTGAGGTGTTTGGGGAGCAAAAAATTGTCTCCTTGTACCATGTTTCTCACAAAAGTTATTAAACTCACCGGATGTGAATTCTCCACCATGATCTGACCTCAAACATTTAATCTTCAATCATGTCTCAATTTCCACTTTAGCATTAAATATTTTAAACTTTTTCAAAAGCCTCAGATTTCTCCCTTAGAAAAGTAACCCACATCATTCTAGAATAATAATCAATGATTAGCATAAAATATCTATCACCTTGAAAACTTTTAACTCTAGTAGGGCCACACAATCAGTATGAATAAGATCAAGAACATCATTAGATTTATCTTGTATACTCCTAAAAGAGGTTCTGACCTATTTACCCATTTGATATTCTTTACATACCGGATTATAGTGCTTCAAGTTTCTCAAACTCATCATCTTCTCTCTTCATATCATCCAATTCCTTTACATATAAATCTTTCCAATATTGCTTACTAGTTGCTGATACAGATGCATGAAAAGTCAGTTTAGTCTTCTCAGCTCCATAAGGTCCAAATTCTTCAAGCTCAAAAGCAGATAATTTCCCAACCAAGGTATCTCTATTGACAGATGTATTAGCCATTGTTCTCAACTCATTAATTGTAGTAGCCTTCATCTTGTAAGTTGGTGGTAGGGCTCTCAGAACTTTAGAAATGATTTCATCTTCACTTAGAGTTCCACCACAACATTGAATTCCCATAACAATCCCATTTACCCTTTCCATGAATGCAGTAATCCTTTCATCTTCTTCCATCTTCAGGTTTTCATATCTCACCTAGTAACCATCAAGTTTAGCAATCTTCACAGTAGGGTCACCTTCATTAAGAGTTTCCAACTTATCCCAGATAGCCTTTCTAGATGATTTGTAGGTTAATCCCATTATTTGTTGTTCAAAAAGTGCACACAAGAGGGCTTCTCTTGCTCTACAATCATTCTCAAGCTCCTTATCCAAGTTTGCCAGAGGAGGATTGCCAGATGTCAGATTATGAGGTGTAACACCATTCTATGTGATTTCCCAAATCTCCTTGCCAAGACATCTCAGATGATTCTCCATCTGAATCTTCCATACTATGTAATTTTTTCTATCAATCCTAGGAATATCTCTTTGAAAGATAGCTCTAGATGAACTGGATGAACTTGAACTGTTAGTCACCATAGGATCTTCCTCAAGCAATTAAGCTTTCTGCAGAGAGGACCAGAGCTCTAATACCAATTGTTAAATAGTTCAAATAACCGAAAGACAACTGAGAGGGGGGGGGTGAATCAATTGTCATAGATTACCAGAACATTTAGCAATTAAAACTTTAATACTGAAATGCTTAAACCAAATACCAGAATAACAGTTAAACCAATTAAGCATAAACAATAATCAGAGAATAAATACCATCCACATGAAACCAAGATTTATACATGGAAAACCATGGTGGGAAGCCTACCCACAGTCAGATAATACTTTTGCAATAATAATGTGAATTACAATTGAGAAACCTACACTTGCAAGAAGGCCAATAGCCTAGAGCACACTGCTCATCACAAAAGGAGTCTCACTGACTACATAGAAATCCATACTACAATCCAGAAGATTGAATGAACTGCAAAGATATCATCTCCTATGCCTTAGTACGGTTTCGGTTAAGCTCAATACCAGAGGACTAAATCCTCTTACATAAACCCAATTTGATCTCCAATGATCGACCAAATCCTCTGCCTGAATGATATTACATTATTCGTATATTACATTCATTTCCCATTCCCTGACCATATACCATGATCATATACCATGATGATCTACAATGAGATCTTACATCATATATATACAAACCCTTGACAATAAACAATCAGGTCATCCACTAGTTAATAAACCAATTACATAATTATAAAACATGTTGGCCTTAGACCAAACAAACAATATCCAACACTTAAGACATCCCAAGAACACATCGAGAGGTCCCATCCACATGTTATATTAAGTCGATACATAACCTAGATCAACTAGGACCCAATATAGGTCCACATGCTAAAGCAATGATCTCCATCTGCCAAGTCTCAAATATGATCACCATCAGCATCCCAAATCCATACCAGAAGTTGCACCAACACCACTTATGCATATCATCAAAGATCTTCAACAAAGCTTTGTCAGTGAAACCCTCACCGGAACCTCAAACCAAGCTTCCAAGCAATTAGGATAGCATCCGATCACCAAACCAAAACCAACTGACTAAATATGAACATGAGTAAGCTAATTCCATAACCAAATCATACCAGAGCATACCAGATCATGTCGGATCCAAACGAAAAACTACTCAACCTATCGGGACCAGAAGGGTGCTGGTAAAGCATCTAAAACAGCTAGTGTTGACATCAATGACAAAACATCAATGCAACACATAATCAATTCCTCCAAATGGCCAACACAAGAAGCCAAGAGTTGAAGCTGAACAATCTGACATAACTCTTAAGCAAGTAAAGGAAGCAATAACAGAACAAGGTAATTTCAAATTGCTTTCTCAGTTTTATGATCTATTGGATGAGAAAGGGAAGAGATGACTAGAAAAGGCTACAATTGTATATTTGAATAAGTTTAGTAGGGCACTTATAGAAATTCCATTTGAAGTTCCTAAAATTTTGTATGATATTTTGGATTTGAGAAAAGAAACCACTAGAGTGGAAGAAGAGAGAATAAGGGAATATGATCTAGTGCAACTCTATTCGATAATTGCCAAGACAAAAGTTGATAGCATTCCTAAAGAAAATAAAGAAGAATTAGAAGAAAACCCAGAGTAAATAAAATAATGGTTGGCAAGAATGAGGATGTACACAAGGAGACATGAGAAATTCTGAGGGAAATACTTCAAAAGTATAAGTATGATGTAGTTCTTGAGAAATATTAGGAAAGCATTCAAAAGTATGTTCTGGAAGTCCTTGGGATGCCACCCATAGGAAATGAGTTGAAAATTGTAAAACCAGATGAATAGACAACTAAACAAGTTATTGCTATAGATGATATTGACAACAGTCAAAAGATTGCAGACTTAGATGAAGCAGCTCAAAATCCTCCAATGATGATTGTTGAATCAAAGAAGAAAGATGAGGAGGTTGGTAATGAGAAGGGAGAGGATATAGGGAAGGGAGAGAAGGAGAAGGATGAAGGCAAGGATGAATAGGTTTTGATGGCAAGAGACATTGTGTAATCTGAAAAGGGCAAGCAAATAATAGGTGACACAGATCTCATCCAAGGACCTATCAATCTTAATTCCTTGTCTCTCGTTCAAGCACTCAAATTTGTGGCAATCACCCAAGCTAAATCTAGTGAAGACTTATTGAAGTCCCACACTGAGGACAAAGAGCTTATATCCTTAGCTACAAGTCTTCTTGAGAAATTTTTTCCATCTTTCAGGCAAGACACACTTGACCCACCCTCTGATAAGATGAGAAGTATAATTAAGCCAGTGGACTCCCATTTTGACTCCCTATAGAAATATGTTGAAGGAAAAGTATTGAGCCATTTCAATTCCATGAGGTTAAGGAAAATTTTGAGGATGGTGAAAGGTGATAGGGTCAGTCTAATTACTACTGTAAAGGGAATTCAAGAGGCCTTGGATGAAGGAGGAAAAATCTACAAGTCATGTCTTCTATTGCCAAAGTTCACTATGTAGCTTGATTAGAAGATCAAGGAGTGTGAAGGACAACTAGCCAGTATATCTCAGTCCTATGCTCCCCAGGCCATCTTTGCTAGTCATCATGAAGCTCAGGTGATGGTTCTATTGGATAAATCAAGATGCTAAATCAAGAGAAAGATAAAATAGTTGGAAGAGTGAAAGAGTTGAGGAACCTAATCACTCCCCTATTCGATACTCTACTTAGCAATTAGCAGGGTGCCATAAATGCACTAAATAAGAGTGTTCCCTCAGACCTCAAGGGATAAAAAATGCATGCATACCTATTTAGTGCTCTCATCAACATTTTGGAGAACTTGAAGAAAGGTTAGGATGATCACTTGCAGTCCTTGAGGACTATTTTTGTAAGTTGTTGTGTATACCCTTGTACATAGAATTTTGAGTGAATACCCACCTTTTCCATTGATTTCAAAGGGGGAGAGAAGTGAAAAATGTTGTATATTCTTAGGGGGAGCCTGTTGGAATCTTGCATTCTCCAAGTTTTTTGAAATTTTGCAGTGTATGATATTTTTGGTTTAACACAGTCATTTTTCACCAAGTACTGCCATCAATGCCAAAGGGGGAGATTGTTGGCAAGAGACATTGTACTAGAAGATATAAGTGCTTTAGGAGTGTTAGGGTGTTATCTTTGATGGAAACCCTGATCAGAAGCTTCATCTATAATAGCATAATCATTCTACCAGAAGTTCAAAGTCTATTTTTCTTGTCTAGAAGGTGAAACATAGTGTTAGTCAGAGTAAGAGTACATTTATTAGAACCAAATTTTGGGTGCACATTTTTATTTGTGATGGAATAGGTAGTCGATTGGATGATTGGAATAGCTTAGTCAATAAAAGATCTGGCATCCAACATTTCAGGAAGAAAAAAGTTATTTGGTTGATTAGTGGTGTAGCATGTTATGTAGAATCTTTGGGATGATTTTGTTGATTGTTTCTGAGTTCGAGGTTGTCGATCCGATATATGTGAAGCATATAATAATTTTTTTTTGGCCCGCATGTGCATTAGTAATTGTATTGGGCCAACTTCCTTTTACACATTTCATGTTTTGTAAATGGTTTTTGGAGCTGACATGTTGGCAACCTAATTAAGTGATGCAAATAAATAAGACCGATCTATATGATATTTTTTTGTGATCAAAGTTGGTGTGCAAATATTGTATAAGTATTTGTGTGAATTTTCACATGTTCTATCTTTGGATTCATACTTCGATGTGTGACAAAACAATAGAACAGAGCAGTGTACTAGAATAGTGGAAGTAAGACACTTTGTGCTTAACCAGAACTGCACTTTGGCATTTGTAGATGTTATTCATCAATTCAAACAGTAAAGTTATCATTTGTAAACATTTATAGGATAGTGGGTCCTCTGGGGGTTGTAGTTGTAGTGTCATAAAATTGTGACCCTACAATTTTTGACCACATTAGGCTCCTCACGTATGCAAAATTGAATCCCCTAGCCTAATCGGAGACCGGAGATTGCTCAACCCCCAAAAAATGTATCTCCCTTGCCCTCTACACTACCTAACCTGCATCATGTCCTACAAAAAAGAGCAGGATAGGGGCGTGGCACCCTTGTCCCTTGCCCTATTTTGGGGCAGGACCCTTCCAAACCCTACATTGGTGGTTGCACTTTGAGCGGGAAACCCTCCCCAATGTTGGTCTGTGACAAAAATCAATTTTAGTAACCCTAATTGACAAGTATAAAATTTGCATTTGTCTTCTCATTTGCATAAGTTCAATAAGGTGAAAATTTGTGATCAAGCATTCAAGAGCATTCAAGTATTCAAGCATCCCTTTCAAGCATTGAGCATCTCAAGTCTCTCTTCAAGGCTAGGTGTTGCATTCAAGTCAAGGATTCAACCATTGAAGAGGAGATTCATTTCAAAATTCAACTTCATAAAAGCAATTCTCTCATCATTTCTATCACAAACTCCCTTGAGGTGATTTACATTTAAGTCTTTCATTTACATTTACTTACAAGTACTTTCTTTCATTACTTGGTTAATTCCAAAACCAGGGTTTGACCTAAAGGAAAACCCCCAATCCCAACCCATTTTCCTCTCTTTTCTATGTGTAGGTTAGAGGTGTGCAACTGTACTTTCAGATTTGGACTCCATTTGTAGAGGCGGAAAAACCCTTTTCATTTCATGGATTTTTCGGAGGACTGTGTACACTTTTGCCGTGGTCGGGGCAACTTTTCCTCAAATTCACAAGGCAGCTTCGTCTCGACATATTACTGCCAAATCCAGTTGCACAACTTCATCCCACACTCTGATCTTGAGTTATTATTAGTTCTTCGTCTCTTTTCACTTAGTCTTAATAATAATTCAATCAATTCCTTTCCATTTGGAGTAGAAGAGGGGATTAACTTATCATTCACATTTCATTCAGAATTCTATCTTCTTCTTTGGAGGTTGAATCTAGTGAATCTGCCCCCCCTCTTCCAATTTAATGCGTGAAAAGTGTTTGAAGGGAAATCCATAGTGAAACTCTCATCTCTCCTTGGAGGGAAAGGTTAGCTTTCCTCTTGATCTCTCATTCACACATTTTTCACCCACCATTTTATTTTGGTGACCATTACATTTTGGTGAACTCGACGTCTTGCATGCTTTCCTTTGAACAAAATTACATATTTTTCATTTACAAGTTTTATTTTTCTGCAAACTTAGTGGTTATTTCATTCAAAACCCTAGTTTTTAAAATTGAAATTGAACTTGTGTTCTACAAAAATTGCTTGTTATTGTCTTAGATCTGAAAATTGCTTTGTTTTTCATATTCAATTTCTTCATTGCCTTGTTCAATTTATAAAATTAAGCGGTTACTTGTAAAAACTCAAATTTTCAAAAATCATCTTGAGCTTGTGCAAAAATTGGATTTCCATTTAATTTTCAGATTTGTGATTGTTCTCAGACTTGTTTTCATTCCTACAATTCAAATTTTTAATTTCCCTCCTTTTTCCCAAAATTCAAATTCCAAAATTAAGTGGTTAGGTCATAAAACCCTAATTTTCAAATTTAATTGAATTTTGTGCAAATTTCAATCAATTTCATTTAAATTCAGATTTCTAAACATTTTTCAAGGTGTCCCTATCCATTAGGCTTGACCTTTTTCAAATTTGCAGTTCAATTCCTCTTTTTCTTTGAAACCCTAATAGGGTCCTATTTTCACATTTGAACCTTCATTTCGCCTATCTAGAAATCGTAAAATTTGCCAAATTTTTGGTGTTAGCTTTAAAATCATCATAATATTCATCCCCAAAAATTTCAAAAAAAGTTGGTTGGACCATGTGCATTCCCACCACTATCCTCGGCTTTTTTCCCAAAATTTTGAGAGACTATTATGACTGTATTTAATAGCCTATATCCAAAATATTGGTTGATTTTTTCAATTTTCAATCCCTCTAGAATCGAAAATATCTCCAAAATTCAACATCTCAAATTTCAAGAAATTTTTTTAAATTAAGAGGTTAATTATAGTCTTCCCTAATTTTAAAAATTCTGTTAATTTTAAAATTAAGTGGTATCCCCTTGGCCCTAATTTTAAAATTCCAATTGTGTCTTTTTCTTTCTCCAACAAAGTTCAAATTGTTTAATCAATATTTTGTTAAATTTTGCATTACTCAATTTTCTAAGCTTTATTCCTATAATTCAAATTTTCCCTCTAGTGCATGATTTTTACGACTATTAGTCCTACCTATTATATGCCTATTACATGAAGCATTAAATTTAAGGTCTCCCAAGGTTTAATTACCTAGGAGATGGAGCCTAATTTGTGTCACTTCTTTAATGAGAACCATGCTAATTCTTCTCATCCTAATCATGTGCCTATTTTCCCCATTGATGAATCCCATGGTGAAGAAGAAGCTTTAACTAGAGTCTATATAGATCAACTTTCCAAATTGGACAATCAATTTGATAACTTTCAACAATGGATGTCCCAACAATACCCTAATAGTGAAGTTCTTCCATTAATTGAAGGCCTTAAGTGCATGATTCAAAGTGATAAGATTGGAATTGATATATTGTGTGGCATTACACATATTGTTGATTCTAATGTCATGCCTATCAAGAGTTGTGCCGAAACCCTAGGTTATTCACAACCTTCAACACAAGTCAATCCTTCTATTCCTTTGACTACTCTTATGACTATATTCCTACTTTTACCTCCAACATCATGGCTACTTCAACTCAAAATCTCATCCCTACAACAATTAGTCATGGGGGCAATCCCTCTTCTTCATTAAATCCTCCATCTTTACCTATGTCTTCAATAAGTGTTCCTATTATCCCTCAACCAATCAATCTGACACAAGGGGATAATTCCTTTAGCAACTTTGTTCCTCCTTTAAGTGTCCCTTTTCCTACCCAATCATCACCTATGCCTACTTATCATAATATCCCACCACCTTATTCTCATTCCATGCCTTCTTTCAATATCATCACACCACCTTCTCAATCAATTATTTCGAACATCAATTCTTCTACCGAAGCGACAGTTAACAATCTTGCTCAAACTATGTCTTCCTTACAACAACAAATTGCTTCTATGAGTCAATCCAAGTTTAGTGTTCCCACCTTTGATGTTGTGAGCCCACTTTCTCTTGATATTGTTAAAGGCGTGCCACCTAAACATGCTGAGGTCCCTCAATTAGAACTCTATAATGGAAAAGGTGATCCTCTTACGCATGTCAAAACATTTCAAACCCTATGTACTGATTTTTCTTATGATCAAAGTTTGCTTGCAAAATTGTTTACAAGAACACTAAGAGATAAGGCTTTATGATGGTATTGCTCTTTGCCTTCTTATTCTATCACTTCTTTTCAAAAACTGGCAAATGCTTTCATCCAACAATTTTAAAACAACATTGGTCCTAAAATCACTTTGACTGATTTAATGCATTATAAACAAAGTGTTAAAGAAAAAGTGACTGATTTGATTGGTAGATATAAGCATTTGTTTGCTCAAATTTATTTTCATGTACCTGATAATGATATTCAAATAATTTTCATTTCTAATTTACAAAAAGATTAGGGAAAAGCTTCTTTTGTTTGAGTTTACTTCATTTTCGCAGTTGTGCGCAACACTCCACAATCATCAACTGGTTGTGAGTCAAATGGAGCAATCCACTCCTATGGCTTCGAGTGATAAGGGAGAGAGTGTTCAACAACCATTTGTGAAGTTCAAACCAACAATAAGGTTCATCAAGTTCAATGATACAATTAGAAACAACAATATGAATGCTACAACAGGTGTGCCTTCTATTTCTAAATTTTTCAAAAGAGAAATACAATTTACTCTTTTGAATGAATCTTTGCATAGTATTATGTCTCATTTGTTGCAAATAAATGTTATAAAACTTCCTCCTATAAAACTAGTTGACCCTTCTAAGGTAGCATCCCCTTATTTTGATAATAATTCCTTTTTTTCAATCTCATCGTTAGCCTGGTCATGATACTGAGAAATATTTCGCATTGAAAAATAAGATTCAAGATTTGATTGATAACAATACTATATATGTGGTAGGTGTGAATGATAAAGGGAATAAGTCAAAAGCTCCTCCTAATCAAAATCTTAAGATTTTGATTGATCCCTTACCTTCTCATACCTCTAATGTGATTGAGATTGTGCCTACTTCTTTCTCTTCTGAGGAATTCGATTCTATGGCTATGAACTTGGTAAATATGGCAGAAAACCAAGATACACCTAAGGATCTTTGTATTACATTTGACCCTAGTGAGACCATTAGAGCACCTGATGGCCCTTTATACATAGTTGTGAAGGTTAAGGATATATCTTGTTGTGGCGCTCTTGTTGATCCCTCTTGCATGGTTAACATCATCTCTAAGGAGTATCTTTTCACTTTACGATTGCATAAACCCATTTATGATGATTCTAATGTGGTTGTGAAGTGATTTGATGGATTCTCTTGTCCTACCATTGACTCTATCACCCTTCCAGTTGAATTTCATACTAAATCTATGGATGTCAACTTTGTTATCATTCCCTCTTCTGGGCAATTTTGTGTGAAGTTGGGCTATCCTTGGCTATCTTCCATGAAGGCTATTGCTTCTCCAATTTATAAGTGTTTGAAATTTCCTCATAATGGCAAAATAATAACTGTGAACCATAGCTTATTTAAACCATCTGAAAGAAGCCCCAGTGATCCTATCGATTTCTTTTAGCCTAAGCAATTTCAATCTCTTCCATCAAGGAGCAATGCTCTTTTTCAATCTTATCAAAAATGGAAAAAAGATGATATTATCCTTAAGTCAACCTAGATCCCCAACACTTCACATTCCTATCATTCTTGAAGATGAAGTTCTCTCCCTAATGAATAGAACTAATCTTCTTCCTAAGGAAGATCCTCGACCTATTCCTATGGATGTGTCTATGCCTTCTCCTAAGAAACAAAACAATATTCCTCCTAAGCTTAGACCCATACATCCTTCTCATGATGGACCTGGTCTCCTTCCTACACCTAGTATTCCTCCTTTGTATGGCATAGTTCTGCCTCCTTCCTCTTATGGAGAAAAGAGTCCTTCTTCTCCCCTTATTCAACCTAAACCTTCAACTATCAAAGATGATAATATTCCTCCTTCACCAAATGTTCCTCCTTCTTCTCAACCTTCCACTAGGACTCGACGAAATCATTGTGCGAGAGAACGCTGACGAAGACGTCATGTTTGAGCTCGTGAACCTATCCCTCAAACTATTCAATCTCTTAGAACTCCAACAATTGACATGATTCCCTTTTCTCCTAAGCAAGTTGTTGAACCTAAATCTCCTAAACATAAGTTGCAAAAAACATGTGATGGTTTTACTTCTATTCATGTGTGAGCTCCTCTTTCTATAAACCTTGATGAGGAAATGGGTGAAAATGATATTCATGATGGAAATAAAACTCCTAATGCTTCTAATAGTGATTATGAATATGTTTATGTTGACAAGCATTTATCAGCTAAATTTTCAAAAGCCCTAATCCTAGCTCCTAGAGCCGAACAAAGTGACTTACCACATGAGCATAGTCCTTGTTTGGATCTTGTGATAGCTCCATCTATTATGCTCAATGTCACTCCTTGGGCATGTTTCTCACCTTCCTGAAATAGTGATTAGCAAGATCAGGAGGTGGATGTCGTTCTAGATTAGCAACATTAGCATCATAGATTTTCTCTCCCTCTCCTCTCTTTCTCTTTTGTGACTATTCTTCTATGTGTATCCCTATTCTTCTATTATCCTGTTAATGTCTACTTGAGGATGATGCAAAGCATTGAGATCTCTTTTGGTCTCTTTCATGTTGACTCAAAAGACTCTTATCTTCCCTTTCTTCCAAGGAAGTTTCCTTTCTTTGAGGAATGACGATTATTATATGCACATACATATATGATATACATGAGTTATCATACAGCATGCTGACCCCAAGGAAAGAGAAACTACCTCATGTTTTATGTTCATTATCCTTGGGTTTATTCCTCGATTGGGGGCTAAATCCTTATGATAACATGCTCCCTCTCTTCTCTCTCTCTCTCTTGGGTGTATCCTACCTTAAAGCAATCGCTCCCAATAAGGCGCGCGCGATTGCTTTAACACAGGGGCATACACTCCGCTCATATTTTCCATCTTGATACTTAGAGTTACTTATTGTACTTTGTTTTGCTTTGTAATCTTTGGTATCCTTGATTTCATGTCTCATAGTGAGGGGAACCTTGCTACTTGTAGTCATGGTTTTCCCTTCTCGATCTTCTCTTTTACTTTGTCAATCGAAGTCATAAGATCCTAAGTCCACTGGGGGCTTAGCGCATCTCGCCTCCTTGACATGGTAAAAGTCTTTCAATCTTGTATCCTTGTACTTTACCAGTAGTATTGGCATACGCTCATACTCCCACTAAAGTGGGGGCTAAATGTAGTGTCATAAAATTGCAACCCTAGCAATTTTAGACCACATTAGGGTCCTCACACATGCAAAATTGAATCCCCTAGCTTGATCGGAGACCAAAGACTGCTCAACCCCTAAAAACTCCATCTCCCTTGCCCTATGCACTACCTAACTTGTCTCTTGTCCTACAAAAAAGGGTAGGGAAGGGGCGTCGTGCCCCTATCTCTTGCCCTATTTTGGGGTAGGACCCTTCCAAACCCTGCATTGTTGGCTACACTTTGAGCGGGAAACCCTCTCGGATGTTGGCCTGTGATGAAAATCACTTTCAATAACCCTAAATGACAAGTATTAAAGTTGAAATTTCCCTCTCATTTGCATAAGTTCAATAAGGTGAAAATTTGCCATCAAGCATTCAAGAGCATTCAAGCATTCAGGCATCCCTTTCAAGCATTGAGAATCTCAAGTCTCCCTTCAAGGCTAGGTGTTGCATTCAAGTCAAAGATTCAACCATTGAAGATGAGATCCATTTCAACATTTAACTTGATACAAGCAATTCTATCAACATTTCTATCACAACCTCCCTTGAGGTGATTTACATTTCAATCTTTTATTTACATTTACTTGCAAGTACTTTCTTTCATTACTTGGTTAATTCTAAAACTGGGGTTTGACCTGAAGCCAAACTCGCAATCCCAACCCATTTTCCTCTCTTTTTTGTGTGTAGGTTGCAAGTGCATAGCTGTACTTTCAGATTTGGACTCTATTTGTAGAGGCAGAAAAACCCTTTTTGTTTCGCGATTTTTTCAGAGGACCGTGTACACTTTCACCATGGTCTGGGCAAATTTTCCTCAAATTCACAGGGTGGCTTCATCTCGACATATTATTGCCAAATCCAGGTGCACAGCTTCATCCCACACTCTGATCTTGAGTTATAATCAATTCTTCATCTCTTTTGACTCAGTCTTAATACATAATTCAATCAATTCCTTTCCATTCCGAGTAGAAGAGGGGATTAACTTATCATTCTCATTTCATTCAAAATTCTATCTTCTTCTTTGGAGGTTGAATCTAGTGAATTCCCCCCCCCCCCCCTCTTCCAATGTAATGCGTGAAAAGTGTTTGAAGGGAAATCCGTAGTGAAACTCTCATCTCTCCTTGGAGGGAAAGGGTAGCTTTCCTCTTTATCTCTCATTCACACATTTTTCACCCACCATTATATTTTGGTGACCATTATAGCAGCCCTCTCTTGTAACTAAGTAGTGAGCTCTAGACAGTGTGCCTGAATGCATGTGCATTCCCCTTGTAATATTATTATACTCCTAATCACAATATTTTAATATTGTGGCTCTCAATCCCACTGTGATTTTTTCCTTTGTGGGTTTTCACGTAAAAATTTTGGTGTTATGATTTTGTGCTTGTTTGTATTGAGTTTATGCACTTTACTTTTATTCATTTGCATCAAGTGGTTTAAGAATCAGTTGAAGAAAGTTAAAAATTGCATAACAGTGATTCACCCCCCCCCTTTGAGTGTTCATTGATTTTAACACTTTCATTACCCAATCCAAGTTTAATGTGCCCACATTTGATGTAGTGATCCTATTATCTGATGACATTGTTCATTCAGTCCCTCCTAAACATATGGAAGTACCTCAATTGGAATAGTACAATGGAAAAATTGATCCCTTGACTCATGTGAAAATGTTTCAAACTTTGTATAGCGACTTTGCTCATGACCAGGCTAAATTGTTTACTCGAACCTTTAGGTATAAATCTTTGCAATGGTATTGTTCTTTTCCTCCTTATTCTATCACATCATTTCATCAATTAGCTAATGATTTCATTCAACAATTTCACAATTATATTATTCCTAAGATTACTTTGACTAATTTGATTCATTATAAACAAGGTGTTAAAGAAAAAATGATTGATTTTATTGGTAACACTAACACATTTGGGGTCGTTTTTCGATGAACTATCATCGTAATTCTAACATATTATTGTCGTAGATCCGACGAAACAGTGAAAAGTTTTTCATCACTAAAATTTCATTGGGTTATTTGACAGACAAATTTTTAACGAAATTCAGATGCCTTATTTGTCAGAATTTGATACATAATGTGGTGGTCTAATTCATTGGAATTATGACGAAGTAGCCAATCTTTCGGCGAACCATGCACTGGGTTTTTTGTTGGAGTTTTGACAAAAAATGGCATTATGCTCCGACAAGGATGGTGCTCCTACAAGAAATTTTTTTGTCACAGGTACAACATTCTTGTCAAAGCATAGTGCCATTTTTTGTTGGAATTCTGACAACAAATACAAGGAAGTTCTGATAGGAATGGTGCACCTGCAACAAATTTTTTTGTCCCAGGTACAATATTCCTGTCAAAACATAGTGTCCTTTTTTGTCGGAATTCTGACAACAAATGCAAGGAAGATCTAACAAGAGTGTTGTGTCTGCAATGAAATATTTCATCGCAGATACAACACTCTCATCAGAGCCTATGTTGGGCATGTCCGTCGAAATTCTGACAAATAGGCTATATTTAAAAAAAAGAAAAAAATTGCCATTAGGGAATATAGAGCATTGCAAATATGGAATATGATTTGATAAGCTTTCTCAAATATTGAACTACCCCTTTATAACTCCTTACCTCAATGACTAACTAACTATGGTAAATTATATATTCTAACAATATACAAAATCAACAATCCCATATATTCTAACAATATACAAACACAACCAAGAGGGACTATTTGGGTAATGAAGACCTTGATAAAGCATGGATATGAGAGTGAGAAAAATGACAAAAGTAACATGCAAAGCCCTGATGAAGATAGGTATCCATTAGGCATTCTACTATAGTACAATGACTAGTTATAGGTCATAGATTATGTACAAGGCCATGAAGGGTTAAAGGATGTAGAGATTACAATCATAGCAACACATTAAGATTATAAAGATTTTAAACCACAAAATGACCTCTCACAGTCCATAAGCAAAGATGTTCATATACAAGGATTGGATTAGAAAACATTGTAGCAAGTTAATGATAGAGAGTAGAAGTAGTTAACAACTTTACCCAAGTAAGGATTTGATCCAATGCCAAAAGGGCCAAAGGTAGTTACAATGATTTAGGGTAAAAGGGGTATAAGGTTTAGATGAATGAGAACACGATAGTATCGTAGCAGCAATAGGAATAAATCTTTGATAGTCCCAAAGTCTGATAGACCTACAATACATAGTCAAAATAGTAACATCATTTAAACAAAAGGACAATTCACAGTTATATAGACTATCAAGAGTATCAGTCACAACAGAATGCAACCATTGTCACAAAATGTCAAAGATCAAGCTACATTGATAGTTCAAAGCCTCAACATAGAACCGAGACAATTGTGATAAATCTGAAGTCTTGATTAAGGTGCATGATGGTTTCACTTGTCCCACCATTGGTTCCATCACCCTTAAGTTAAAGTTGAATTTAAAAGCTTAGATGTTCCTTTTACCGTTATTTCTACCTTAGACCAATTTCATGTGAAGCTGGCTCTTTTTTTAAGGCAGTGCCCTATGTAGTCCATTAAAATGTTGAAGTTCTTAGTTCAAGGACAAGTGTAAACTATATTTCATAGTGGGTTCTAGCCCTTGTTTAGACAACTATTTGGTGTATTGGTGACTCCTAATTGCTAATCTTTGATCTCAAACTTAGACAACTATTTGGTGACTGCCCTTTTAAAAAGTTAAATGAATATTTGCCTATGTAATCAACAATATGAACATAAACAACAAAATCTATTTTTTGTAATCAGCAATATGAATATTAACAACAAAATCTTAATCAAGGACACTACCTTTGATAGTCTCCTCTGAGTAACTTCTTGTGTTGTTGTTCATGTTAGCTCTGTTGGACTCTCCAATTAAGATTCAATACATATTATTCAATAAGATTAACAGTGGAGTATAATGAAATATTGAAAAGTGTGTTACCTTATTGAATTTCTCTTTGTTTCAAGAATAGTTTAATATTCTCTACTTAACAGGGCCAACCACGTGAAGGTGGAAGCTCATTTGGGCCTCCCCCCCCCCCCCCCCCCCCAACATCACTCTAAATTCCCCGTTAACATATAATATTCATTCATTCTTTCATCCATTAATAAACTCTAACATTCATTCATTATCACATAACATTCATTAATATTCATTAACACGTAAAATTCATCAACATTCATTAACACATAAAATTCATTCATTAACAAATAATATGATTACATTCATTTATTATTTTATTTTATTTTTAAGCTAAGTAAACACTAAGTGGAGCATCGTTTTCTTCATCATTTTTCCCCTCTTCAGTTGTTGTGCCCTCTACTCGTGATCTTAATGTATTCCTAGTCTTGTACTCACGATGAGGATTATTTCATTAATTAAAAGAACATTACAAGGGTTCTCTTTACCTGATGAGGCCACATCATCTTCCTGATCATTTTGTCTAGCCTCATCCTCAACATGTTGAACACCCTCTAAATCCTTTGGAGTTGAAATACACATGAAAGGTTACATTACTCAATATACCAATTACAATTAAATTCATTTAAAGGAATAACAGTGGTCCTCTTTACCTAATGGGGGCACAATACGTTCATGATGTTGTCTACCCTGATCATGCTCCACTTGTTCACCACGCTCTACATGCTCTAAAAAAAAAAGGTTACATTAATTACTACACCAATTTCAATGAAAAGATGTTTAATTGTATTAATAATTACATAAAAAAAATTATATAAAACTGATAGTTTTGATACTTAATGTAAGTACAGATGCCAAGCTAATAAGATGAGAAGGGGGGGTGAATCATACAAACTTAATCTTCCATAAAAACATTAGATTCAACCTTGGTAACATATATTTCAGTAATATATCCAAAACTACTAAACATGCAAACTCAAAAGCATATAAACATCATAACACTCATAACACTAGATTTAACGTGGAAACCCAAATAGGGAAAAACCACTGTGGGATTTCGGACCCACTAAGAAATATACTCTTCTAGAGTATGCTCAGTTAAAAGCAAATCCTTTTAAAGATTACAAACACATTGCTAGATGTGACCCGGTTAAGGGATTTCCCTCATATCTGTTAGGAGCTTCACCTTGTTAGAAGTGACCTTGTTAAAGGATTCTAAACACTCAATCAAAATGTCACCTTGCTAGAGGGTTTTACAAATAAGACTGTTAAGTCCACTCGATTGAGATATTTTCTATCACTTCACAAAATAACAGTAATAAAAATGTATCTGCAACTTCACATCTAAAATGCTAAAGCAGATTCTTATTTGCTCAATACAATATAGACATAGAACTAATCTTGTCCATCTGTTGGGCTCTATACTCTGTTATTCAAAATAGGTCTTCAAGCTTCAGTGCTCGATAATCACTATGTAGCATCCATGTGCATACACTTGCCCGCATACATTGTTTATCAATAGTTCCTTATTTATAAACAATAGCTAACCGCTTAATCTCCTTGATCACATTTCCCATGATCAATCATAGTCATCAGATCTTCAAACTTTGTCCAAGTTCAATGTATTCGCCGATCTAAAAATGTGTTACCCCGCCTTGGAACTTGCATACATTTCTTGGAACTTGTGCTAGGGTATTGCGGTTCAATCTATGTTGTAGATCTTCCTACCAATTTTCCTTTGCCATAGATTCTTTAACAAACTTCATTCACAGGATACCAATCATTTAATCATAACCAACTCATTAGCTTCCTTCATTAAATAATGCTTTTCTTCATTCAATGCATTCTGTTATTACTCAGTTGCAACTCAGTAAATACTAAACTTCACTCGGTAGACATTTCACCTTCATTAACCGATAGCGATAACCTTAAGGTTTACCGACTAGGCTCTTTGCTCGGTAACATAATATAGTATTAACCTTACAATCAATAACATATGTATGATATCAAAACAATCTAAACATCATGATCTCATCATTGTCTAACTCAGTACTAGTTGCCCATTGAATAACTTATTTCTCCCCTTATTCATCATATTCTTTCTATGTCTTTTACTGACATCTTTATACTCATCAAATCATACTTCTTAAGATATGGCAACATCGTACTGAATTAGAAAATCAATTTCTTGACATCAATGACAAAATAATAATATTAAGACAGTAATCATCCTTAATCAGTTGTATCCATAATTATCAACAACCTTCTCAATATCCTTATTGAAATGCCAACAATCTCTACTTGTCTGTTATAATGCCAACAATCTCCCCTTTGGCATTGATGGCAAAACCAATTGATTTGACCTAATTGATTCAGATTGCTATGAGATTCTGAAATGCTGAAATGCTCTCCTTCTGTCATCAGAATTCTCCCTCATACATTTGTCTTCTCTTCTTTTCTCTTCAGTCTTTCTTTTCTTCAGTCTTCTCCCCTTTTGACAACAATGTCAAAAAGTAAAGAACTAAAACATAATTTCTTCCCATGAGAAGTGAATTCCTGCTATTATGTGTCAACTTAGTCTTGGTCAGACCATTTTGTCTTCAATTACTGTTCCCTGTATTTGTTTCCTGCACACCTTTAGATAAACTCCTAACGTGTGTAAATCAACATCAACTCCTAAAGATATTCTGCAGAGTCATCAAATTGATGCCTTCATCGAACTCGGTCAGTGAGTAGAAGATAGGGGTAGGACCCCTAACTTACTTCTGAGATACTCAAAAGTGTCCCTTGGCAGTGGCTTGGTGAAGATATCTGTTATTTGTTCCTTTGTGCTAACATATTTCAACACCACTTTCTTCTCTTGAGCTTCTTCTCTAAGATAATGATATTTGATAGAGATGTGCTTTGTCTTAGAGTGCATAATAGGATTCTTTGAAATGTTAATGGCACTAGTATTGTCACAGAATATAGTTACTGGCTTGGTAACTTTCTCATTAATTCCATCCAACAGTTGTTTAATCCATACTATGTTGGTACAATTCAATGCTACAGCAACGTATTCATCTTCTACTGTTGACTGTGAAACACATCCTTGTTTCTTGCTAAGCCAACTCGCTAGTCTTTCTCCTAAAAAGAAAGCTCCTCTACTTGTGCTTTTCCTATCATCAATGTTGCCTGCCCCATCAGCATCAGTATAAACTTTTAGATCAAAGTCATTTCCTTTCTGATATACTAAGCCATAATCCTCATTGCCTTTCAAGTATCTAAAAATTCTCTTGATTGTTGTCATGTGTGTTTCCTTAGGATTTGCAGAGAATCTTGCAACTATACCTACTGCATGTGCTATATCTAACCTACTGTGAACAACATATTGTAGCTTTCCAATCATGGATCGGTAAAGTGTCTCATCAACAGATGCAAATTCATCATTCTTTGATAATTTACAGTTGGTAGTCATAGGAGTACTTACTAGTTTTGAATCCTCCATTCAAAATTTCTTCAAGATTTCCTTTATGTACTTGGATTGAGTAATGAAAATCTCATTTTTCATTTGCAGTATCTGTAAACCTATAAAATACTTTATCTCACCGATTAATGACATCTCAAATTCTTTTCTCATTTCATTTCCAAAGTTCTTACATAGAGAGTCATTTTCACAAAAGATAATATCATCAACAAATATGGCTGAGATCAGTATTCCATTTTCATCATTCTTCATGTACATGATACTATTTTCACTTGTCCTTATAAAACCAATCTTGATTAAATAAGAGTGCAATCTTTCATACCATGCTCTAGGTGCTTGTTTCAAACCATATAAAGCTTTGTTCAATTTACATACCTGATCTTTATTTTTGTCTTCAACAAATCCTTAAGGTTGTTTAATAAAAATTTCTTCTTCTAATATACCCTTCAGAAATACAGATTTGACATCCATTTGATATACCTTGAAATTCTTGTAAGTAGCATATGCCAACAATATTTTTACTCCTTCTAGTCTAGCCATAGGTGCAAAAGTTTCACCATAATCAATTCCTTCTTCTTGAGCATAACCTTTGCAAACTAGTCTAGCTTTATTCTGAATGACCTCTCCTTTTTCATTCAACTTGTTTCTAAAAATTCACTTTGTACCAATTACATTTTTGTCCTTCGGTCTTGGGATTAGTGTCCATGTGTCATTCTCCTTGATTTGATCAATCTCTTCTGTCATAGCATTTATCCAATCTTCACTGTTAAATGCCTCTTTCACTATTCTCGATTCAAATTCAGATATCAGACATGTGTTCTGTCTTAGTTTGTTCCTTGTCATCACTGGATCATCCTTATCTCCTATAATCTGACTTGATGCATGATGTCTTCTGACATACTTGGCTAATATAGGCTCGGTAGGCTCTGTATGATCTCCTTCATCACTTGGTAACTAGATATTCTCTTCATTTTCTTCAACAGTTCTCTCGGTAAGACTTGTCGGTTGAACATAGAGAAATTCATCATAATCTTCTAGTTCTTTAGAGTTTCCTTCATCATTTATTTCTACAAATTCATCAATTTTCACATTTTCACTTTCTACTATTTTGTTAGATGATTTGATCAGACATTTAAATGCTTCACTTCTAGAAGAATAACTAAGAAATGTTCCTTCTTCACTTTTCTGATCAAACTTGCCATTTCTATCATTTTTGTGTACATAGCATCTACTTCCAAAAATTTTAAAATAACTTACATTAGGTTTCTTGTCATACCAGATATCATATGGTGTCTTCAAAGTTCCTTTCTTCAGTTGTACTCAGTTCAGGGTGTAAACTATTGTGCTTATTGCTTCTCTCCAAAATGTTTGTGGCACTTTCTTTTCAATCATCAGGGTTCTGGCACAATCCACAATAGATCTATTTCTTCTCTCAGCAATTCCATTTTGTTGTGGAGTTCTTGGTGCAAAGACTTGTCTTTTTATACCATGATCATTGCAGAATAAGTTGAACTCATCAGATGTGAACTCTCCTCCTCTATCTGATCTAAGACATTTCAGTTGTCTTCCTATTTCATTTTCAACTCTTGCCTTGTACCATTTAAACATTTGAAAAGCTTCTGATTTTTCTTCTAAAAACATTACTGACTTCATCCTTGAGTAATCATCCACAAATAATATGAAATATTTATCATCATAATAACTTTGAACTTTCATATGACCACAAAGATCGGTGTGCACAAGATCTAAAATTCCCTTAGAAGTGTAAGACTTGCATGTAAAGCTTGATCTTATCATTTTGCCCATCTGGCATCCTCGGAACATAGCATTCTCAAGTTTTTCAAGACTTGATAGACCTCTTACTCAGTGCTTCTTGCTTATTTTGATCAGATTATTCAAAATTTACATGACAAAACCTTTTATGCCATAACCAGGTATCATCTATCTTTGCATACAGACATTTATTCCGAGTTGATTCAAGGTAAAATGTGTTACCTTTTGTTTGTGTCCCAGTAGGAGCTAACTTTCCATTCTTGTCATGAACTTTGACAATTCCTTTCTGAAATTCTATTCGGTACCCTGTGTTGTTTAGCTGTGCTACACTCAACAATTTTTATTTCAAACCTTCAACCCAGTAAACATCATTGCACTTTGCATTATCAAGAAGTGTTATGGATCCTTTACCTTTTACCGGACATGGTGCATCATTACCAAATCTTACATAGCCTCCATCATATTCTTCTAACATAACAAACTTGTGTTTATCACTTGTCATGTGATGTGAGCATCCACTATCTATGATCCAAAAGTCATTAGTATTTATGTGAGATATTAGGGATTTTTCATCATACCTTTCTTCATCTGATTCATCTTTGATAGCCACATAAACTACTTCCTCTGTATCAGTTTCATCTGATTTATCATCATTGGAATCTTCATCAGCTATTAAGCATGTCTTTCTATCTCTTCTTCTGAAGTCTTGGTGTCCTCTGTAATGATTATCTTTCTGTCTATCATCTCAGTAATCTCTCTTTTCAGTAGATTCTTTATCAAGACAGTTAGAAGCCATATGTCCTATCTTATCACAATTGAAACATTTCAAAGGTAGTTTTCCTTTATACTTACCTTTACCTCTCGGTAACCTTTTGGCTAATAGTGCTTCAAACTCTTCTTGCTTTTTTATTTTCTCATACAGTTTGTGTACTTCCTCCATGTTCTTGTGAAATCTTTCACTTGCTCCACTGTGATCTCCTTCAAAGTACTTATACTTTCTTTCATTATAGTCATTAGATTCACCAATATGAAAAGAACTAAATGCAAATTCAACTTTATTTACCGAAGACCCATTGTTATCAAAATTACTTAACTCAAATGCATGTAGCTTACCAATAGTAGCATCTAAAGAAACTCGCATATTTGGTACAGACCTCAATTCATTGATTGCAAAGACTCGGATTGCATAAGCTGGTAGAAGGGTTCTTAACAACTTACTTGTTATGTCCTTTTCTTCAATGGTTCTACCCACTCCTTTGATTTGATTGACAATCTCCTTTAGTCTTGTACTGTACTGGGTTATATTCTCACCTTCATTCATCCTCATAGATTTAAGTTTCCCTCTTAGACTGTCCACTTTTTCTCTTTGAACATGTTCATCTCCTCCATATACTGATATGAGCTTGTCCCACATAGCCTTTCCATCATTGCAGCCTTCTAGATCATTAAACTCTGAATCGATCAATGCAGATGTTATTTCAATCATTGCTTGGATATGTTCTTTCTTTGCCTTTATTTATTCCATTGTCAATGGATAGGTGCTCGGTGTGATTAAATCATTCTCCAGATAATATACAACATATTCTCCAACTCCTGATAGGTGCAGCTTCATCCTTTTCTTCCATGTAGAGAAACTTGACTTGTTCAGCTTCAATACATCCCTCTTATACATCCTTGGATCTTTTCCTCAAGTACCTTTAAACTTTTCTTCCAGAGTCCAAAGCTCTGATACCAATTGATAGTTCTGATACTTAATGTAAGTATAGATGCCAAGCTAATAAGATGAGAGGGGGGGTGAATCATACAAACTTAATCTTCCATAAAAACATCAGATTCAACCTCGGTAACATATATTTCAGTAATATATCCAAAACTGTTAAACATGCAAACTCAAAAGCATATAAACATCATAACACTCATAACACCAGATTTAATGTGGAAACCCAAATAGGGAAAAACCATTGTGAAATTTCGGACCCACTAAGAAATATACTCTTCTAGAGTATGCTCGGTTAAAAGCAAATCCTGTTAAAGATTACAAACACATTGCTAGATGTGACCCGGTTAAGGGATTTCCCTCAGATCTGTTAGGAGCTTCACCTTGTTAGAAGTGACCTTGTTAAAGGATTTCAAACACTCAATCAGAATGTCACCTTGCTAGAGGGTTTTACAAATAAGACTGTTAAGTCCACTCGGTTGAGATATTTTCTATCACTTCACAAAATAACAGTAATAAAAATCTATTTGCAACTTCACATCTAAAATGCTAAAGCAAATTCTTATTTTCTTAATACAATATAGACATAGAACTAATCTTGTCCATCTGCTGGGCTCTATACTCTATCATTCAAAACAGGTCTTCAAGCTTCAGTGCTCGGTAATCACTATGTAGCATCCCTGTGCATACACTTGCTCACATACATTGTTTATCAACAGTTCCTTATTTATAAACAATAGCTAATCGCTTAATCTCCTTGATCACATTTCCCATGATCAATTATAGCCATCAGATCTTCAAACTTTGTCCAGGTTCAATGTATTCGCCGATCTGAAAACGTGTTACCCTGTCTTGGAACTTGCATACATTTCTTGAAACTTGTGCTAGGGTATTGCGGTTCAATCTACATTGTAGATCTTCCTGCCGATTTTCCTTTTCCATAGATTCTTTAGCAAACTTCATTCACAGCATACCAATCATTTAATCATAACCAGCTCATTAGCTTCCTTCATTAAATAATGTTTTTATTCATTCAATGCATTCTGTTATTACTCGGTTGCAACTCGGTAAATACTAAACTTCACTCGGTAGACATTTCGCCTTCATTAACCAATAGCAATAACCTTAGGGTTTACCGACTAGGTTCCTTAGGGTTTACCGACTAGGTTCTTTGCTCGGTAACATAGTATAGTATTAACCTTACAATCAATAACATATGTATGATATCAAAACAATCTAAACATCATGATCTCATCATTGTCTAACTCGGTAATAGTTGCCCATTGAATAACTTATTTCTCCCCTTATTCATCATATTCTTTCTATGTCTTTTACTGACATCTTTATACTCATCAAATCATACTTCTTAATATATGGCAACATCATACTGAATTAGAAAATCAATTTCTTGACATCAATGACAAAATAATAATATTAAGGCAGTAATCATCCTTAATCAGTTGTATCCATAATTATCAACAACCTTCTCAATATCCTTATTGAAATGCCAACAATCTCTAATTGTCTATTATAATGCCAACAAACACGTGAATACCTCTAGTACCCCGATGCACACCACAACCTTCATCATGTGCAAGTTGTGTTCCACCTTTAGTAGGCTACATTCCAATGCCATGTGCATTGTTATCATTGATTGCTTATTTAAAACAAATATAGTTACTTTATATTGGAAATTAACATCGAATATGTTAGAGTTATCTTTTATTAGCTAATAATTATTTATTTAATTATTAGTCTATTATACTCTATGCTTAAGCTAAACTTAGGAATCTTATAATTCTTTAGGGTTTTCACCTTTAGGGTTTCGAGTATCCTTTTATATGGATTCTCTCTTTGTATTTTCATAAAAACTATAATTATTGAATTGCATTCCTATTGCACAATTAATATGACTCCTCTTTTCTGGATCTATGAATTCTGGTCTCCATAGCTTTTTTGCTTCTCTCCTTCTGTGATAGGTTTGCATGCAAGTGATCTTTGGGAGCTATAGAGTTAATTTTCCCTCAACTCCAATATGGTATCAGAGCTCCAGATCTGAGTATTCGGGGGTTTGTGTAGTTGCTTTTTTTTTCATTTCTGGGGGTAGCTGATTTTTTTATATATTTTGGTGTCAAAAGGACCTCAAAGTTGGATTCGGGAGGCTAATTCCTTGAATTTTGATATATAATTTGACCTATTTTGGTGACAAGGGCATCTAAGCCATGATTTTTTCATTGACATGCTTTATGAGGTACAAAAATCCGTACGATTGTATCTGCAAATGTGTCAGAAAATTTTCGTCAAAAAAAAAAAACAAAAAAACATTTTTTATTTTATTTTTTTATAACCCTCTTTATGTCCTAAAAGAGGGTTTTTTTTCTTTTGGACATAACTTCTTCTTTTTTTTTAATTTTTAATTTTTTTTTTTTTATAACCCTCTTGATGTCCTAAAAGAGGGGTTTTTTTTTCTTTTGGCCGTAACTTGGTCATACAAAGGCGCTTTTTCAAAAACCTTATATAGTCAAAAATCTCTTTCTGAGCTCTATTCAGATCTGGAGGTTTTAACTTTTTCTTTTTCTTTTTTGATTGTATTTTTTGTTGTCAAAGCCAGAGGTTCCCTTTTGCACTTCGAGAGACATAACTTGAGCATCTGAACTCTATTTTTTGAAAACTTTATATCATTGGAAAGTTGGTTCTGTGTTCTTTCCATTCATATGATTTTCTTTCCAGATTCTGCTCCAAGTATATTTTATTCATTTTTTTGTTTTTCAGCACTCTGGTGAATATCTTGGATGTTTGAGGTCCTAGGATCTCTTTCTTTGAGTAGGATGTCTCATCTTTGGATTTTTGTTTCCAGTCTTCTGATCATTGTAGCATTTTATTTATAAAAACACACTGAGATAAAGTGCCACCATGCATTGTATACTTGGGATCTTGCACATTTTGTGCCTTATTGTACATGTACTACTTATAAAGTGCTATGGGGGGTTGAGGTTTGCTTTTGTTTTCCATCTACCTTTGTCACGTGAGTGTTCCTTCCATGAAATTAGCCTCATGATGTGTGTCAAATGAGTGTTCCTTCCATGACACTATGTACTTTCCTTGCACAACTTTAGAAATCCCAAGAACACCTGCAAGCAAAATACCTGTCACAAGAAAAGAATGGAGGCAAAAAACAATAATGGGTCTAAAGAAAAAAAATATCATTCAGAGAGGGAATCAGTCTTTTGTCTATTCTGATTATTGTAACATTTTATTTATGCAAACACACTGAGATAAAGTGCCACCATGCATTGTATACTTGGGATCTTGCACATCTTGTGCCTTATTATACATGCACTACTTATAAAGTGCCATGGGGGGGTTGATGTTTGCCTTTGTTTGCCATCTACATTTGTCACATGATCGAGTGTTCCTTCCATGACATTAGCCTCATGATGTGTGTCAAGTGAGTGTTCCTTCCACGACACTATGTACTTTCTCTGCACCTTCAATGTTCCTAGTTCTTCATCATGCAGTTCTTGTTGGCCATTCTTTTTAGTGTACATGTCCCTCTCCATTTTCAGCATCATGGGGAGGTTTGTCCTATTGGTTCTAATGCTTCCTTGGTTTGATTGATCAACTCTTCAGGCTTTGGTGTTTCATGCCATCTATATCTTTGAGTTCAGTTGTTCATCTTTGTTTGTCATCTTATTTGAGTAGTGGCATTTGAGGGCACTCATGCAAATTACAGTCTTCTCTACCTGGTCATGTTCTATTTCAGTGGAGGTTCTTCATATCAGTAGTTACTCTTCAATAGTGTTTGCAGCTATTTAATGCTTCAGTGGTATTCTTCTATTTTTTTTGTTCCTATCTTCTAGAACACTCTTATTTGGAGGCTTCTTAGTCCTTCACTAGAGCTTTCATCTCTTCTTGGAGAGGAGTTTTTTCCCACAGGGTTTTCTCATTTTTCTCTTGTTTATAGAGATTTTATTGTACTTGAGTACCTCATCAAGCCTAGTTGTTGGGACCCATTGTTACTTTCATGTTTTTTTAGTCCTTAGTTGTTTTTTAGCTAGTCCCTAAGTTTATCTTAAGGGGGGGTGTTAGAGTTATCTTTTATTAGCTAATAATTATTTATTTAATTATTAGTCTATTATACTCTATGCTTAAGCTAAACTTAGGAATCTTATAACTCTTTAGGGTTTTCACCTTTAGGGTTTCGAGTACCCTTTTATAAGGATTCTCTCTTTGTATTTTCATAACAACTATAATTATTGAATTGCATTCTTGTTGCACAATCAATATGACTCCTCTTTTCTGGATCTCTAAATTTTTGCCTCCATAGTTTTTTTGCTTCTCTCCTTCTATGATAGGTTTGCATGCAGGTGATCTTTGGGAGCTACAAGTTGATTTTCCCTCAATTCCAATAGAATAGATTATTGCTCAAGTATTCAATTTTAAATAATTTTCATTTAGCTTATTTACCTGTGTGATGGATGCATCAAAATCTTGTTGTTGCCCACTCAATTCTCTTAGGCATTCATTCACAGCTCCATAGCCTTGCTAGAAGGCAATTTTCATGTCATCTTCTGTGGGCGCTCTATTGAATTCAGAGCCCTACATTTTTGCTTAATATCATAAATTTTGCTTCTATTGTTTGATTTAAAAAAATTGTTTGCAATTTATTATTTTGATGTAATATTTCATTTATTGATACTTACAATTTGTGCGACAACTTTCATATAATCACCAGAGCCAAGTTTGTGTTGCCCGTGCTTTTCTAGTCTTGCCTTAGTTGCCTTTGATGTGTCAGACAGCCTATGAAAAGTTTAAAATATGTTAGATTGTATAAATATAAAGAGTAATTAGTACATAATTACATTATTAATAGTATCACATACCTTCCTTCGCCCGATGGTGTATGTCCTTTTCTCTTTTTAGCTTTCTCCTTTCCATCTGAAACTAGGTCCTTTCACTCCCTCTCTGAAATCATGGGGGGATGCTCGTACTTTCTGTTCTTCTCTAAATGTGTCCTATATTGGTCCCTCACATACTTTAGATATGTGCCAACTTTCTAAAGGATCTTGGTTTTGTTGAATGTGTCATTTATGAACAACACAACCAAACGGTTTATGAGTTCATCTTTTAATTGTTGATTTTGGGCATTCCACTGTGTACGTATGGTGGGCTCGAAGATCTCCAATGTAATATTTTTATAAAAAACATCATTGCCTGCAAAAAAATCATGGGATCATCAGTCCAAAATGAGTGATCAATAAGTAAATTACAATTGAACTACATTTAATAATTATTTTAAAGTACCTGGAACCTTCTCTATCTTTATGGGAACAAGATCATTGGTCACCACAAATGTGACCGGCAACGTTCCCGTACTAGTAATACGAGAAGATCTAGGAAATTCTACTAAAATATCACCACTAGTGGCCTCTACATCCCTAGGTGCATGTCTTGTTTCATAGGTCGGTGCAGTACTAGATGATTGCATGTTGCATATTGCCGACATTGCAATCGGCAATATAGGTGTCAATGATGAGGTCAAATGAGGTGGTGAATGCACAGGATCATGGATAACACCTAAAGATTAATATATTAAATATATAATACAATAAATATAAGAGCAATAACACATTAACAGAAGGACAGGAATATGTAAAAATAGGAGCTGGTGTATGCACAAAACATGGTAATCACCTGAACTACCTGGAGTATCCTGATCATGGCCACCAGCTTCATGAGGACGCAAAAATTCCTGTAAAAACAACACGTACATATTTTTGTTCATGACATAAAAGAGTATAAAATATAAACCATGAATGAACTTATGTTATAATTAAAGATTTCATGACTACTTACTTGCAAGTTTTGTGCTCTCTATCAATTGTTTCACCCTCTCTTGTATCTCATAAGTTTGAGGGACTATGAATAAAAATTTAAGAATTTTTTTAAAAAAAAATTTTTGCGTCTTTCTTATCATTTCAGCAAGGTTTGTGGAATATGTAATGTCATCATTGCATAATAGTGAGTCCACCTCTGTATCGATGTTCTCAACTACTACAGGTGCCTTTCCTCGAACATCCGTCTTTGAGAAGAATATCAGTAACATTATCAAAATTAATCCAAAACCCTAAAGAAAAGAACCTAATAATATAACATTTTCTTGTATCTAATTTGTACAATTACAATGAGGTTTACCTGCTTGGTAGAAGTTCTTGGGGCTACATCTCGATCTGTGCTACGTGTCAGATCAATGTCGTGTTGTAACAAAAATTAAATATAAAAAAACATTACCAAAATGGAACCAATAGACTTACCAAAAAAACTTAATAAGAAAATGGTATATTGAAGTCATTAATTGGAGGTTGGTTTAAATGGTATATATAAGTATGCACCACCCCCACGATAGTAACTTTGTTTGTATCTATGTGATTCTAATTGTAATCGGTTAGCATCTCTTCCCCTACACTTATTGATTTTATCACACATACAATTACATGGTTTCCCTTGCGCGCCTTGAATATGCAATTGGGTTGCCTATAAGTTGACACTGGTCGTGTATTGTTTATAAAACCTGCAATATTCCCTTTTGCTTTTGGCCTTTCATCAATGTACATAGCCACTCTTTTACTTTGATCTTTATCTTTTAGCTATATATAATTTACTGACAGTGCATACCTATGCATACTTCATGTATATCGAACCAACTGCATCCAATTTTTGTAATTATAACAGGGTCCGACATACCCCATCAATTTAGCAACTTTGTTGTAATAGACCTTTATGTCGTCCATGGAAAATAGGCCCAAACCATGTAATGACAATGATGCTATGTGATATATCCTCCCATTAACACAAAAATCAGTGTTTATTGGAGGAATTTCCTTGGGTACCCATTGTTTCTGTAGATGTTTGTACCTCAAAGGAACCTCGATGTCGCATATTCTCTCGTCATCATAAAAACATGATCCCCCTTGAGCAAGAAATAATTCCATGCATTTATGGAATTTTCTTCTAATCTTTTGACCTCTAGTTAATCTCCCTCTTTTAGACCTGCTACATGTCTCGCTTTCTTCCTCTTCCTGAATTTCCCTCGCTCGAGGAAGACACATTTGACAAATACCTATTTGGTGGTACTTGCACTCCATCAAATGAGAGAGATAGTTGGGAGAGGGTCGATTGTTATTATGAGAGGAAAAGGCGATGGTGGGGTTACTAACCAATGTGAAGTAAGTGGTGAGTTGGCTATGCCAAGTCATACTTTGGATTGGACCTATTTGCCACATGGAAAGTTAGTGTCAGATTGACCAATGATGATAGTGTGATTTGTTGAGATGGATAAGATCTATGGTGGAGTTTCAAACAATATTTATAAGGGTGTTGTAAAGGTGTGGTATGTTATCTATGCGGGAAAGTTAGAATGGACAGAGCGCAAGCTTGTCAACTTGGACAAAATAGCCACAACATAGGACGATTGGTTGTCGACTCATTTCAAAAGGCCAGTTTTCTGAAGGTTTATATTGAGTCAAAACTGATTTGACAAGCAAGGACAACAGTTTCAGAGGCATAAGAGAATTTGGATAACCTCTGAGTTGGAAATGAAAGATCACAGATTTCTTGATAAAAATCAGAGGTTGCTTGTTGTCCAGGATTCTCACAGAGGGATAAAGTCAAAAAATCCTTCATGCCCCCTCTGACAATCTTTCAAATTTTCACAACCCTTCAAACTTTGAGTAGATCTAAAAGAGGATAATCTGATATTTTAAAAGAATTCTGAAGCAAAGTTCCGCAATCTCTGAATGAGAAGATCAAAACAAAATCATCCATGTAAGGTGAATCTTGACACAAAAGTAGTGGATTGATTTTTCTTGTGAAAAAGTTGGAATTCGACGGTGTCCTAGGTATAACATGCATGATTTCCCTAGTTCACAGCTGGCATGGTGAATGGGTAGAAGCGAGCATTTAGGAAGATTATTTTTTCATGAATAAACACTGCCAAGTGAAGTGATTTTGATTATAAATAGAATAAGGTGGTAGTCTAGTTGGTAGAAGAGAAAAGAAGCCTCTTTTCTTTCTGAAGAGCAATTTTTCATCACTGAAGAAGATGATGTTTGAGTAGTATCATGCATGGAGTTGTTGTGTGCTTGTTGATACCAGATGGATGTTCTTTTTCTTGTGTCAGTTTTCTTATTGTTAAAGGGGTTGTGAAAGTTTGAAGGATTGTCAAATGGGGGCGTGAAAGTCATTTCTTATCAGAAAAAGCCACTCATGATACATCCTCTACTTCTACTATGCCACTAGCTGGCAAGGGGTTTGAGGAAGGAGCCCACAGGGGAATGAAAGAAGGATTTTTTTGAGTGGGGAGTGGCAGCCAATCGTCTCTATGACGGAATGGAAGTTGCAACCCCTCCCCAACATATTATGTGTCCCTATAAGCTTCTCCTTTCACTTTCTCTGATCCTGGGCATAAAGGCTAGAGATATTCCTTTAGTTTGGGGGCAATTTTACTTCTTGCCAGGATCCAGTTTCCCTTTCGGGAAGGGAAATGTTGTCTAGGATAAAACGAAGCATCTCATAGTCCGATTGAAGACATCAGGATGAAAATGGCATGGCTCAAGCACTTTTGTTTCTACCAATGTTCAGTTACAAATTGTGATTTTGTTTTATCATGGGTGCTAGCGTATGGATAGTTTTAAGGAATATTTTGTAACAGAATTGTGTATGGCTTTCTTGGCTTGTTAATTCTAGATGACATGTGTCTCTTGGCCTCAAGCTTTTTGCTCCCTTATTTTCTATAAAAGGGAAATCAAGGCCATTAGAAAGGGTTCCAAAATATCTGAATAGGGTCTCTTGTGTAGGTTCAATTTGTAGGATTAGGTTCCAGTTTTGAGAAGTTATGGGTAAATAGCAGAGAATTGCAATGTCATTTTGCAGAGAAAAATATAAGATAGTCATCAGTTTCAAATTTCAAATGGGTTCTTTTGTAAATGAAATGTATTTGGTTATTTGATAAAAGATAGCTTTTGAACTTAATACAGATATAATTTCAAAATCCTTACTCTCATGTGTATGATTTTATCTTCTTTTGAGTTAATGGAATCAAGGGTTTCATTTGCTTGTTGCATTGTTATGATGTATGTAATATTTCATTTCATACTTTAACCTAAAGGGTTAATTAATATGCTTGAATGAGATTACAGAGGGATAAAGCTTGTATTAGGATTTGATAAGTAGTTCGAGTAAGAAATTGTAAATAAAATGCTACTGTAAGGCGGTATTGTTTAAGATTAAATCAACTATTAGATAAATTTATTTTAAGTTTCAGTGATATTTCAGAAACTCGGAGCCCAATGGAGTAAGGCACTAGTATATGCTAGCAGATTTCATTAGGTTATCGATTTCTTATCTGTTTCACTTATGGTTTGTCATAAATCATTAAAATCAAGACGTATTTCCAAGTAGTTTTTATGTATGTTTGAGTTGTCCTGCTATCTCATGCTCTAGATAAGGTCGAGGATCATTGAAGAATTTACCATTCTTGAGAATTCTCCTTATTGTTGAGCCTGTATATGAGATTATCTAGAATGAGCTATACCATGTGGATGTCAAGGTGGCTTAGGTGAGAAAAAAATCAAAGTTTAGACAAAATATAGCTACTAAAACCTGGCTTATTATTAAACCACTCCAAGATGGGTGTAAAGAGAAAGCAAGCAAATAATAAATGGTTTCTATAGGGTGTATTGACTTATACCTCCCAATCCATGAGAATAATCATCGCCTTGCCTTTATGTAGATTATGCAGGATCCTAGTCAAAGGGGTTCAGGTTCCTACATATGTAATTCATTTATCTTATGTTATCTTACATCTTATATGAAGATCAATCAAATGGTTCACTACCTTGGATAGACAAGGTAACTAACTGTTTGAAAAAATGTCTCAAAGAAATATGTTCTCATGGTGATGGAATGCCATGACAATCCATAGTAATTTGACTATCATGGCATTCCATCACCATCATTGCATTCCATCACCATCATGGCATTCCATCACTATCATTGCATTTCATCACCATCATAGCAACTAATCGAGTCTATATTGGCTTTTTTTGTTTCAACACCCAACCCTTGCTTTGTAGCAATCTTATAGGCTTGTATATACCTTTTCCTAGCATCATCTATAGCTACTATATTGCTAGAGAACTCAAAAAATGTGTAGAGAAGGGTTTGATTTCTATACTGATAGAAGGTGATGCATAGATACTTATCAATGCTATTAAGAATGGAGCCACATCAAATTAGAAAATACAGAGGATTTTGAGGAGCATTATGGATGCTCTAAATGAAGTTCTCGACTACAAGGTCAGACATGTTTTCAGGGAGGTGAACATGGCAAACATGGGAATAAATTTAAGGACAAAGGAGGACCAGGTTTATGAGGCAATCCCGAGTGATTATTTGGAACAAATTGTAGTGGATGATTATGAAGCCTCGTTTAGGAAAAAAAAAGAAGGCATTGGATAGGTACGACTAAGGGAGGGTACTAATCTAGATTCCAAACCACAAATTTGGATCCGGAGTGACAGAGGTGATCATGATAGATGAAAATAAGGCTCCGATTACCATGAATGAAGGGACATTAGGAGAATGTGGCAAGAGATTACGACACTTCAAATCCAAAGATGGATTTGGTTTTCACGGGATATCGGATTTATTTCTCTTTTAGATAGAGCCCGATGTTCGATAAGGACAAGAAATCATAAGGCTAAGGTTAAATAGGAAGGCAGATCAACCAATGAATGTAGGAGGAGAACTAATGGAAAATGGTCCATCACTTTGGGTTGAGTTGCCTATGGGCGGAGGAGATATTTCAGCAACAATACAAGAGACTTTTTTACTATGATGAGCTCACTTGGGATGCGATGTGGCGTCTGGCTAGGGCTATTTTGGGCGGGGACAGGCACTGGTGTGATGGTTTTGTCTATGAGGCAATTTTGTGCCCAATGGTTGACACCCTTGATTCCAAGGAAGCATGCATATAGATGATCCCAACATTAAAAGAAAATCCTTCAAATCCTTCATAAAGCATACAAACCCTTGCAATACCAAGAACAAGTCCCTAAAAACCCCTATAAGATCATTAAAAAGGGGAACAAATAATTTTGATTGTGTTTGAAATGCACATAAGATGAAACTAAGTGATTTCTCACCTGTAAACTAATTTCCTCCGCCTGCAAATCTCCTCTCTTGTGCGTGAATGAACTCTTCATTCACCACCGTCTACGAATCTGATCCTCTCCTGCTTGGTGGGAATGAAGTTTTTTGAAGTCTTTTGCTTTGCCTTGTGGGAATGAAGTTTTTCAAAGTCTTTTGCTTTGCAGAGTAATTTGAAATTAAAATTGACCTATGGGATATTATAATTATAAGTAAAAATTAAAATTGATCACCTAAGTGTCGACCCCAAGTGACTTGGTCGCACAGGATAATATTTACAAAGAAAGTGCCCCTTGTCCCTTATCCCGTTGGGTGTTTCAATGTGATTTTCAACCTCGTGGGATAAGGAAATGATAGTTTCCAAAGAGTGCATCTTATCTCGCAACATATTTACATGAATGATTTGGCACCACGGGATAAGAAGAATGAAAGAACTACAAAGGAATCCTTATCCCGCAACAACAACAAGGTGAGAAAAGAAGCAACATGGGATAAGGAGTGACTAAAAGAAACAAGCAATAGAGGCCTATCCCGCAATGATCCAGGAGCACTATGAGAGGCTCATGGGCTAAGGGTTGTCTTAGGTGCAAAGGGGAAATCTTATCCCGCAAGGTCTCCAAGTTACCATAATAGCATTACAGGGCAATGCAGGACAAGTCAACAAAGAAGGATGTTATGCTTTTATTATCCCGCGTGTTCCCGCAAGGATAAGAAAAGAGTCATGGATAAGAAAATAAATAAGAAAAGGGTAAAAGGGCTTATCCCATGGGGAGAAGAGATCCATAACAAAGGTGAATGGAAGATCAATGGGTAAGATGCAAAGGTGCACCGCGAGATAAGAGTGTTAAAGGAAAGAAGAGGAATTCTTATCCCGCGATGTGTTCCTCTTGTTCAGAGATGGCCGTGGGATAAGAGTTATAAGATGGAAATAAGGGAAAGCTTATCCTACACATTCCATGGGGATAAAAGGAGTACTATAGGATAAGACAAAGCTAGTTCAAAGGTTTACCCCAGAGACGGTAGGAACATAAAGGAAAAGGGCTTGCAGGCAGAAGACTAGGAGCAACGCGGGATAAGGCTTCCAAGGTAAAACATATAAAACCTTATCCTATAAGGATAGAAGAAGGGGTAAATCACATCGGGAGATAAATAAAACAAGGGAAATCTACAAAAGAGGATTATCCCGCTGAGATAGCTGAGATGGCCAAAGGAGCTTCAAAGAATATGAATTTCTAAAGTTACAAAGGAGACTTAAGTATTGTTAAAAAACTCTAGGTCTTAAGTCCTGTATTTCCTAGTAAGGCCCCGTGCATGACCACTTAACCCATGAATTTTCCCACATGCTCTAAATGATCACTTAAGTGTTGACCCCAAGTAACTCAGTCGCGCGGGATAAGATTTCAAAAGGAAGCACCCCCTGTTCCTTATCCCGCAAGTGGTTTCAATGTGAATTTCAACCCCCCGGGATAAGAAGAAATGAAGAATTACAAAGGAGTCCTTATTCCATGACAACTACAAAGCGAGCAAGGAGCAACACGAGACAAGGATCAGTCAAAGAAAACAAGCGGTAAAAGCTTATTTGAAATGAACCAGGAACACTGTAAAATGGTTGCGAGATAAGGGTTGACTTAAATATAAAGGGAGTCTTATCCCGCAAGATTTCCATGCCACTAGAATAGCATTACAAGGCAACATGAGATAAGTCAACAATGAAGGATGCAATGCTTTTCTTATCCCGTGTGTCCCTGCGGGGATAAGAAAAGAGTCTTAGGATAACAAAATACTTAAGCAAAAGGTAAAAGGGCTTATCCCGCGAGGCAACAAAGATCCAGAACAATAGTGAAACTCAAAGGTGTGTCGCGGGATAAGAATTGTGAAGGGGAAATAAGAGAAATCCTTATCCTGCACATCCCTATGGGGATAAGAAAGATGCATCAAGATAAGAAAAGGCTAGTTCAAAAGCTTATCTCATAGATGATAAAAACACAAAGAAAGGGGCTTGCAGGCGAAAGGTGAAAGGAAGGGTTAAGATCAATGCAGGATAAGATCTCCAAAGAAAGCAAATAGAAGCTTATCCCGCAAAGATAAAAGGAATGGCTAGTGACACCACGGGATAAGTAAATAAAGAAAAATTACAACAGAAGCTTATCCCACAAGATTTTCATGCCACTAGAATAGAATTACAAGGCAACATGGGATAAGTCAACAATGAAGGATGCAATGCTTTTCTTATCCCATGAATCCCCGCGGGGATAAGAAAAGAGTCTTGAGATTAAAAAAAAAATACTTAAGCAAAAGGTAAAAGGGCTTATCCCATGGGATAGCAAAGATCCAGAACAATGGTGAAACTCAAAGGTGCATCGCGGGATAAGAATTGTGAAGGGGAAATCAGAGAAAGCCTTATCTCGTGCCTCCCCGTGGGGATAAGAAAGATGCTTCGGGATAAGAAAAGGCTAGTTCAAAAGCTTATCTCGTGGATGATAAAAACACAAAGAAAGGGGCTTGCAGGCGGAAGGCGAAAGGGAGAGTTAAGATCAACATGGGATAAGATCTCCAAAGAAAGCAAATAGAAGCTTATCCCGTGAAGATAGAAGGAATGGCTAGTAACACCATGAGATAAGTAAAACAAAGGAAAATTACAACATAAGCTTATCCCTCAGAGAAATTTAATATGGTCGAGGAGGCTCCATGGAGTATGAAATTCTAATTTGACATGAGGAACTTTAAGAGAATGCCACATCATTATTCAGGGAAGGCCAACGAGAAATCTTGATCGTCAACTGCTAGATCAACGGATGAAATTCAAAATTGGCACCAACGATTACCTCTATCCAAAACGAATGAATTAATGGCATCACAATAAATTGAAAATTCAATGGTATTCTTTCTTACCTTTCATCCAGAGAGATTTTAGAGCAGCATAGAGTGATAAAAAAGGTGAATTTCAGCATTCCAGTGTGCTTCCCAACATTTGCAGTTGAAGTGCAAACCAGTAAGTGTTTTTTTCCTGCTTGTGTGCATTATCAGACTGTTACAATAATATATTGAGTTGCATGTCTGTGTGCCCTAGAAGTTGGTAGTTTTTACTCTTGCATTTTCTTTCCAAGTTTTTAATCAGTCCAAATTGTTAAGATGGCATCCCTTGCTAGGCAATCTGCTACCCCTGCTGCTAAGAAAGCTTGTGTAACTGAGGCAAGCTCCTCAACTCCCATCACTGAGGCTACACCTCTAGATATGGTTCCCCCTGTGTAATAAATTGTAGGTGCTCCTTCTGTGCAACCAAGCCCTAGAACCACCCCACAAGTATCAAAGGAGGTTGAAGCTATCTCCCCTCTGAAAGAGAAGGCCACAAAGAGAAAAAGAAAAACCGTCTGACAGACTGTCATTATCATTTCTGATAGTGAATCTTCAGATGAGCCCTCTCTCGCTCCTAAAACAAGGAAGCCCACTCCAAAGAAGAGGAAGAGCGCCAAGAAGGCTTCAACTAGAGCCACCTCATCCCCTGCACATGATGCTCCTGCTCCAATTAATCCATCTACTGAGGAAGCCCCAATTCGTCAAAATCTAATCCCTCAAGGAGAAAACCCTCAGGAGCTAGCCAAAGAGGCTTCTTAAACAAAGGAAAAGACCCCCAAACCTGCAAAGTGCTCTAGGAAGCCGTCCAAAGGGGAGTAATTATCTTAGGTGGAGCAGCCACCAATGCAACCTATTGCTCCTCTTTCTCTTTCCATGACCCTTGAAGAGATGCAACAAGAGGTTGAATAAAGATTGGAATAAATCACACGAAGAGCAATCAAACAGACTAGGAGCCTATCCCAAGACTTGCTGGAATTATTTGAGGGATCCACAATGCAGGATCATCTGAGGACTATCTTCAATGACAAAGAGGTAGAGTGTAGGGATGCCTTCACCAAGGAAAGGGGCTGGGACATTTTTCATTCATTCTATGGCAACAGAGACAAGGCCATCCCAGTGTGCAACCCCTGGACATTGAACCTTGGCAAATTGATGGTGTGCAATGTTTTTGTAGAGCCTATGCTCATAAGGGAGCTAACAAAGGCATATGATGTTCCAAGCTAGATGGTTAGGACTACTAAAGGATATGTCATATTGGACATCTCTCCCGGGGCTATGATTCAATATTTTGATTTAGATAAGTCTACCCTCACAATTATAAACGGGGATAATTTGAAGAGGGACTATGAGAACAAAAAGGATAGGTACAGGAAGGATCTTGTTCCTCATTTCATGAGAAAAATTTACAAAGATTCACAGAATTATGTCCTACCATCTGAAAGGGAGCCCTTCAAGCTTGACTATTTTGAGCCCTATTTTGTTAAAACCTATTATGCACTAGGGAAGGTCCTTGGAGTTGATTGTGGGCTCACCAAATTGCCCATTGATTTTATGATGATGGCCATCAACATTCAGCACCCCACAATAAATGAATTGTATGATTTTACAAGTGCTATTCATGAAAATATTCGTGAGGGATTGGTGAGAGCTGAAAATAAGGATGAAAAATTTGTATTCTTGCACTATTCATTAGTGTGGAACTTAATTTTTTATCAAAACAAACCATATTGGGGCCCAGAGTTCATAATAAAGACTAATGATCCCTACACATGTCTCCATTGGTCGGTGCCAAGATGGACTCAGGTTTGGGACAAGGGATCTAAGTTTGGTGATTTTTGTGTATTCTTTGACTATTTTGTGATGAACATTTTCACAAGACTTGGCGTAGTATTGTTGAGGCTGCCTAAAGAGATAATTAAAACATTGAGAATAAAGAGTTGTGGGGCTAATGGACATGTCTACATTGAGGGTGCATTCACCCATAATTTTGGGGATTTCTTCTTTTATGAAAATTGTACAATAATAAGAATTTATGGATGTGAACAGGGACCCCATGTATTGCCTATTTGTCATATCCAAACTTTTGGGCACAAACAGAACAATTTTTTTTAAAAAAAAAAAAAAATACTTAACCTAGTACAACTAATTTATTAAATTGATGCAAAACTAGTTTAGTCTTAACTATGTTTTTGAGTGAATCTAACCACTAAGCCAACCAGCAAAATAAAACATCTAAGTCACAAGCGGATTAAAAGTCTCCAACAAAAGAATATTGTCTTCCATTAATAAATAATTAAAATCTCAAACTTAACAAGTAATCCCAAATTTAATTGATCAATAATCTCTTATAGTTCTTTAATTACCTAGGGTCTCAATAAATTGTCCTATTATTGGATTATACAAACTTATAAAATAAAATTTCCATCAATTAGAATGCCTTATAAATTTAAAATTTAAAAGGGCCAACTTGACCCTACACATATCATTTTATTTTATTTTATTTTTCCAAGGGTTTATCCTACCCAAGGGTTTTAAAATCTTTTTATTAGAATGCTCCTACATTCATTTAATAATTAAAAGAGTATTACTTAATTTACAATTAACTATTTGATTCCATATAAATATAGAATTTAATTCCATATATATATATTCCCAAGAGGGGGGGGGGTTCTTTTCTTTATTATATTAATATGTTTCTAAAGAAATTATAAAAGTTCACAACTAACCCTAAGTTCCTTTTAAACACCCATCCCACACATATATTTTATTTTAAAGCCTATGTGTGCTTGCTCTAACCCGAAATTAGGGTTAGGGCATGAGTGTGATAACATTAATATTTTCTTTTGTGTGTTGTGTGTGTGTGTGTAATGTTTCTCTTTTATTTATTTTTTTGTGAATGTGTGTGTGTAGGTGTGGACACGGTGGCCCGAGCTTCATCACTCGGCGGAGCCGAAGGGGAAATGGCGGAGAGAGCCGAGCGGGGGTTTTCCGTGGGAGTGGGAGGAGGTGGTGCGGGAGTGTGCCACGGGCTGCGGACAGTGCCGCCCATAGCTGTGGTGACCCGCAAACTGTGGACGTCGCAGCCCATGGTTGCAGGCTCCCGCAGTCTATGGACGACGACGCCCACAGCTGCGGGCTCCCGTAGACTGTGGGCATCGCTGCCCACGGCTGCGGCCCTCTCTTCCTTCTTGAAATTTTTTTTTTGTTTAGTTTTTTTTTGTGTGTGTTTATAATATGGTAAAAAAATAACTTTTATATATATATATATACCCCTTTCTTTTTGTTTAAGAGTTTAACATGTGATAATTTTTTTTTAAAAAGACATAAACCTGCAATTTTTACATATACATATATATATATATATGTACATATATACATGTATACATATATACATGTATATATATGTATATATATATACATATACATATATACATGTATATATGTATATATATACATGTATATATGTATACATATATATATACATATATACATGTATATATGTATATATATGTCTAAAAGGAACATGTAAATACATTAATGTTTTTTTTTAATAAACAGATTTTCAAAATAAACATTTAAATGAATTTTATATATATATATATATATATATATATATATATATATATATATATATATATATATATATATATATATATATAGCTATTTATAACTCATTTAGGCAAACTTATGAGATTACCCTTTTTTTTTTCTTTTATAGCTTTAGAATGCAAGCAGGGATTTTTTTTTTTTTTTTCTATTATAATTTTTGTAGTATGTTAAAGGAAAAATATCTTCTTCTTTTTTTATAAGGCTGGAATATGTATGTTCTATATTCTGTTTTCTTTTGTTTTTAAAAAACATTCTGAAACCAATGTCTTCAATGCATTCTAACAGCAAGCTAAAATATAATCTTTTCAGGTATAACAATAAAATAAAATCTAAATGCTAACCCTCTTTTTTAAACTTAGGCTACTACTATAAGATTTAATTTTCTGCATTATATGAAAGAACAAATAACATATTTATTTTGTTTGCAGCAGCATAAATAAACATAAATGAACATGTAATAACAGATTTAATTTATTTGCAGAATATACATAAATGCAACAACTTCATTTCTGTTTTTTTTTTAAAGAAGATTTAGATACAAGTTCAAATATCCCATTTTTCCCTTTTTGCAAAACTAACCAAATAGGAAAAAAAAATACATTTCTTTAGCAATTTAAAATACAAAGTGAATAATAATACAAATGGGTATGAAGACCCAACTAATATTTCCCTTCCATAGGAGTATATATAAAATAAATACACTTCTTTTCTTTTGAAAATTAGAAACAACAATAACTCTTTTTTTTTTCTTTTGCTACAAATTAAATACATTCTTTTTCTTTGAACTATTTCTGCAACTTAAAACAGCAACAAATCCCTTTATCCTTTCTTTTCCATCCCAAGCAACCTGCAATAAAAATACAACTTGACCATGGAGAGCTCACCTCCCAGCCTAGGCTTACTAGAAGCCACCCCTGAGCTTGGAGAACCAAGCACTAGACGGGTCACAAACAAACAAACAAACACAACGAACAAGGGCAAGCACTCAACATGCATTTTTCCATCCCAAACTACACTCTCACCACAACTTGTGATGATCTTTCCATGGGTGGAAGTGGACCAAGTACCATTGGGGAGATTGCAAGCATAATACTACTCAAGCCACCTCATGGCAATACAAAATATAACAAAAATTCATCTCCACACCTTATACCCCCCAAAGGCATAAAAGCTATATATTCTCCCCTTATGACCCCCAAATGCATACACAAGGCTATGCAGCAAGGGTCACAAAGGACACCCTTGAGATCACTCTCCATAAGGAGAGCCTCTCACCCAAGGCTGTCATACTTCATCCACCCCAAGACCATCCTACTCTCCCAAGAGTAGGAGGTCTTGGACACTCCCAAAATAAGAACACATAAACAAAGAACATGTAAATGAAAACTTACATTTTTCTCCTACAACAAATTACATATACACATCTCTTTATACAAGCATTTCTTTCTTTCAAAAACAACATAAACAACATAAACAAAAGGAAGTAAAGTCAACCTTAATCTGCCAATAGGTATGTTAGACTTAGTTGGGGATGAGCTACCCAAATCCACACAAACTTTCCACCAACACCTTCACCAAAATTCTATCCTACAACTAAATTTCAAAAATTGCATAATCTCCCACAATGGAGAGTGGGTGATTACTCACTAAGTCCCTAATCCTTGCCTAAGAAGGCCTCTCACACACTTCCCAACCCCTTGGGTGAGGTGAGAGTTCCCATTGGTTGTTCTTCCCAACCTCTTACATATTACTAAAACTGGAAAGGGAAAAGGTGAGAGAGGATGGGGAAGAGAGTTTGACATCAAAAGGGAAGGTTGTCTATCCTAGGAGGAACCTTCTAAGTTGAATTTTCGCTCACCTTGGGAAAACCACTTTTTAAGGTGACTAAACAGTCACATGGGAGTAGTCACATGTTTCAAAATACCCCTAACCCATAGGTATACCCTTTGGACCTTTGGAAAAGCTCTAAAACTGACCCTAGGAGTCCATTTGACCCCTTAGAAACCCAACTAAAGTTAACCTACGGGTCAAACCTGAGTTGACCACTCCCAAGACTCCCTACTCAAGGCAAATTTGGGACCACACTCTTTTGTTTGAATGGCTTTGGTAGAAACAAAACTCCCTCCAAGAGACAAGTCAAAATCAATGACACTAATCATCACATGTCAAGTGACACAATAAAATACAATATAAAAATCACACATGGAATTTGTCTCTTGTAGGTTTACACAATTAAATAAAATCAAATTAACACACATGCATCATTTACTTTCACAAATAAAATACATTACAAATGAGGTGTTGTCTTTCCAAATAGACAACCCCTGGCTTAACAAACGTACATTGGTCTAGGTTTGGTTCTCCATATAAATTCCATGGTCACATGGATAATTTTTCTGCGCATCTCAATTAACACATTAGTAATTCCAAATAATCATAATTATATATAATTACATACATGGATTTCATTGCACATCAAACACTCATACATTTGACTATAATAATTCAATATCCCATTCATTCAAATTCGCTTCCACATAAGCAATTATCATAACTCTCAAAATTGAACCATTCATAAAATAAGCATCATTTTTCTATCATCAAAATGAAGTCCTACAATTCCAATAATGACATTCACCATTTCAAAGTAATTCTATTCTAGCAACATATAAAGTTTCATAATCATAATGCATAAAATGAAGTATCAATATACGTCAATGTGATCCAAATCATAGAATCATATAGGTTCTAAATCCATAAAGCATAAAATAAAGCATCCATAATAGTCTCAATATGCAAATAACTGAAAATGTCAAGCTGAGTCGGGGTAGGGCCTCACACTATTGTTGTCTCTCCAAGGTTAGCATTCCTCAAATTCATCTAGCAAATGATGTGGATGGAGAGGAAGCAAATCAAATTTGATAGAAAGGAAAAATTTATCCCTAGGAAAATAGTTTTCAATGAATTTAGTGTAGGTTGTGAGACCTTGCAGAAGGTACATGATTTTTTGGTGAAGAATTACAAGCCAAGGGTTTCCCAAGCCAGACATTTTGACCCTGAAGGTTGTATAAATGACATTAGAGTAAATAAATTGAAGTAAAAGGGGTATTTTCATTCTTTTGTAGAAAGAGAAGATCTAATTAGGAATTCTCATCCACGTGAGGCAGAGCAAAGGAGGAAGAAGTGGGACCTCATGACTAAATTAGAAAAGGAAAGAAAACAAGAGGACCCTAATTTTGTAGGTTCCTTCAGGCACTTCTGGGATGGTTTTGCTAGAATGTCTTTCCTATTAAGAAAGGTCAATGATATAATAGAGGAGGATTTGCAGAGAAGAGAGGCCAACAAAAAGGGAGTGGAATACAAAGGAAAACCAATTGATCTAGCTCCCAAGGCCCAGACTGAGGAAGCACCTGCAAAGTCCTCCAAAGGGGGTGTACAGAAGGATGAGGGGGTAACAAAAGAGCAGGTTAGGAAGATTGAAAGAGGAAAGGCTAAAATATCTGACTTTGCAGATATCTAGGAGGATTTTGATACTTCGGTGCGGCCACCTTCACCTCCAAGGGAAACATTCCAAGATGATGCAAATTTTGAAGTTTTCAATGATCTAGACAAGACACTCATCCCAAGAACAATCCCTATAGAAGAAGCAGATGATGAGAGGATTATTGCTTCAAATAACTTTATGGCGGATGACAATTTTGTTAATACCCCTGAGTTTAGATCATTTTGGCTAAGGGAGAAATTGAAGAACATGTTTGATGAAGAAATCAACAATTTTGATAGGAACAATTTTGATTGCACTCCTCAAGAGGCCAGTGAAATGGTAGTGAAAAGCAGAGTGCTCCTTGTCCTGGGGAGGAATTTTGAGAGAATTTTATTGTTAGATGATATCATACGACTAAAGGACCCCAATTGTGCTAGAGAGTTTGGAGGTCATGGCTCCGATGTAAATATAAGTTCAAAATCTTTTTCTTTATGTTCAAAGGCCCCTAACACTAAAAATCCCATGGTTTTGCAAGGGGTGCAACACAAAATAGGGGATTTTATTGTAAGGACCTTATAGGACACTACTACTTCTGAGGTTGTAGCAATTTTCAAGTATACAGTCCAATTTGCTCGGCTGGCAGTAGAGGATTTAGAGCAAAAGCATATAAAGCTAAAGAATATGCATGTTGTTTTGAATACCAAGTACAATGAATTATTTGTTGAGAACATTGCATTAAAAGAGCAAATAAAGAAGATGCTAGCTGGCTCTTCTATAGGAATTAGACCCGAGGAGCTTGAGAAGATAAACAAAGAAATGCAAAGGTCAAAGATGAAGTTGTAAGCAATTATTTTAAAATTAGGAAAGATTCAATTTTGAGAATTTCAAATAAAATCATTGATAAATTGGATGAAGTCCACACTTCATATTCTTTGACATCCAAGCTCCTGAGTTAGCTTGATGAATTCATTACATTCTTTCAACCAGTCAAAGCTATGTGGCTGCCAAAGGGTCAAACCTTGAAGGAGGTTATGTTAGCAGTCAAAAATGTGGCTCAACCACCTCAGATTGTAGGGGTAACTTGGAAAAATTATAATTTATTGAATAAAGAGTTAACCAGCATAGAGGAGGAAAGGAAAGAATTGATGGCAATGATTTATTCTTTCTAGGGACTAAAAAAGTGGCATGTCCCCCCACAATTTTGACATATGACAGGCAAATTAAGAGCTTAGAAGAATGGAAATAGGGTTTCCAAGAAGCAATAAACGTCATCTTCACATCCTTGGAAGGTGATCCAAATCAAGGAGATACATTTCTTAATATTGTTGATAAAATTATGAAAGTAGAGAAAATGTATCATAGCTTTGCCCTAGGAGTAGCAGTTGTGCGTGCCCACGAAACAAAGGAAGCTATGAAGAAATTGCATAGCTTGAAAGTTTTTTCTTGGCCAGCTGATGAGATTGAGGTGCTACATAAAAAGTACTGCTCTTTGGAAGAAGAGAAGCCTCAAGAGGAGGAATATTCACAGTCTTTCCAATTTTTCTATTCCTAAAAGTTTTGTGTAAGATGTTCATTTTGGGAAAATGATTAGAACACTCAGCCGACAAGGAGCAGCCTCCAAGACACCTTCCACCACATGCCAGATTGTATTTTTTGATCCTGACAGAAGCAGATATGAAGTACAGATGTGAGAACATCTTTTGCAGACCCACAGCTCAAGCTTCCAGGATGATGCCTTTCCAGTCGCCATCATTCAATGCAGGTTGCACATAGAGGTCAAGGTCTTAGGCTTTAGGTATTTTTTGTAATGCAATTAGATTTTGACATATGTCTTCTTATATGTCTTCTTCAACCCGAGGCTTGTTTTTCTCCCTTGTGTTATAAAAGGGAATTCAGGGCCAAAAAGAAGGATTCCAGACTCTTGATTTGTATGCATTAGAGAAACCTTAATATAACAGCAAAGAGTTTTCTAACATTTTTGGTGACTCAGTAATATTCTCATGAATGTATCAATTTTATATTGAAAATCAATAAAGAGAACATTCATTTATGGCTCATATCTTTTGTGCTATGTTGTATGAATTGTTGTGTTAATGACATATGCAAGTTGTCTTCTCCAAGGGGGAATGTGTATTTTTGGATGGGTTTCATTTCAAGCTAAATGAACTAAATGGTATTAGGTGCATCATACATCATGATAGGAATCATTGTGTTATTTCATAACAAACCATTAAAATGATTCAACCATTAAATTTTCCATAAATATCTTAGCAGGGAACACAACATGATGCAAATATTTATAATGTAAAAGTATAAATGACTTGACATGTAAAGATAATCACAAAGTACAAGTCCTCAAACATAATTACAAAAAGTCCTCCCACATAATAACAAAATTTAGATTTCACCAAAAAATATCAAGAAATCAATATCAAATAGATAATATACTAATCCTGTTGGAGTTGAGAAACACAACACCACAGGAGCCTAAAGATCTTCTGCAAGCTAAAACAATCTGTTACAAGGAGAAGCAATGAAGCAAAGCAATCTGAAGAACAAAACACATAAAAAATATGCTCAAAAAAGGAGAGCTCGATATTCCCCAAAAATGTGTAGTTTCATAATTATACAAAGAAAAGAAAAATAATCTCTAATAGGTCAAGAAACCCTAAAAGGGAAAACCTAGGCTTGCACATAATAATTAATAAAAGAATTAATTATTATGCACCTAATGTTAGATTAAGTATAAAAAGATAATAGGGAACTTAAAGAATTAAACAAATATTGTTTAATTAATCAAGTAAATACCCAATTACTCTAACACCCCCCCTTAAGCTAGACTTAAGGAGAAGCTAAAACCTAGAACAACTACTAAAAGTAGGAAAGATGGGTCCCGACAACAAGGCCTGATCAGGTACCCAAATACAATGAAATCTCTATGAAATGGAGATAAAGGAGATAACCTAGTGGGAAAAAACGCCTCTCTAAAAAAAGATAAAAGAACATGCTAAAATAAGAAGAAGGAAATAAGGCCTCATAAAGACCCCCCAAGGATAACTTCCTTCACCCCAAGCATAGAGCACAACTGAAGATAGCGCGGTGATGCAAAAGGTTTTGTGAAGATGTCTGCAACCTACTCGGTAGTGGGAATGTACTCCAGAATGAGAACACCATCCTAAATCAACTGGCGGATGAAATGCATGTGAAGCTCAATGTGCTTCATTCGCTGATGCTCTACCGAGTTGCGAGAAATATGAATAGCACTCTGATTGTCACACCAAAGAATAGTGGGACTATCAGGAGGAAAACCAAACTCAGTCATCAAATGTCAAAACCATAAGATCTCCTGACTGGCGAGCACAGCAGTGTGATACTCAGCCTCTGTAGATGATAATGCATGAGCAGTCTGCTTCTTGCAAGACCATGTGATAAGACTAGAGCCAAGACAAAAAACAAATCCAGAAGTAGACTTCTGATCAGTGACATCACCAACCCAATCTGAGTCAGTGTAGCCAACAATGTGAGGGTCCCCTAATGTAGAAATCCCTGAGGCTACTCCATGTAGATTTTCTCATGTAGATCCCCATGCAAGAAGGCACTCTCCACATCCATCTGAAAAATAGGCCAACCCCAAGAAGCTGCAAGAGATAGTACAAAGCGAATGGAGTTCATCTTGGCGACAAGGGCAAAGGTCTCGTAATAATCAATACCTTCAACCTGTAAGAAACCTTTCACAACAAGACGTGCTTTGTACTTATCAGTGGAACCATCAAAAACATACTTGGTGTGATACAACTAGCGGCACCTAACCATCTTTCTGCCCTTAGGAAGAGGACAGAGATCCCAAGTATGATTCCTCATCAAAGAAGAATACTGCTCTTCCATAGCAAAATCCCACTCAGGATGATAGGTAGCCTCTGAAAACTTTTGAGGATCATCTAAAATAGCATGACTCAAAAGACTAGAACCCACAGTATGAGAATGGGTCCGATGAGTATCTGAAGGATCACTGGCCAGAGGACCTACCGCCTCAATAGTAAAGAGAGCCCACTTGGGCATCTGAGGTGGAGCATGTTGAGAAAAATGGTGTCTCAACCTTGCATTTATGCGAGGTTACTATTTATAGTAAGTTTTCATTTGAGCACAAAATGGTGCGAAACTCTCCCTGAAGCTTCTGGTTGGCTAGATAAGCATTTCGGTAAAGTTTCGTCGCAAGGTCACAGCTAGTTTTGAAGATATTAAAGTTTTCGTCTTGGAGGGGTGCAATAAAATGTTTAAACTTAATTTTGGGGACTTTAGAGGCTCCGAAATGCCCTGAAAAGTGGTCGTAACTGACGAAGCGGTTACGAGGTGATAGAGCACTTCGCGAGCTTTCTGGCGCTTCAAACGGTTCATCAATCAGACACCCGGTTCTCAAGTTATGGCCTCCGGAAGTTTGTACTCCTGAAATAGGAAAAATAATTTGTATCGGATACATAAATGAGCTGTAAAAGGGAGCGACACATGTTGATGTGTGCTTTAACATGTCATAGGACATCTAGAAGGGAGATAAGGTCGGCTACACCTTATTGGGTGGTTTTAGCCCATGGTTTTGTAATACCGTTTGACGGTTTCTTGTATTGTATCTCCTATTTATGAGGTGTGTGAGATAGAGGTTGAGTGTAAGAGTCTTATGGCTATTGAGTTGCCTCTGAATCTCTAATTAGTGGTACTCCTGCGAAGAGCTTGCTCTGCAAGTATTTTGTAATCTGTTTTTGATTGCTGAATAAAATATTGAGCTGCTTTTGGAGGGTGGGGTTTTTCTCCCGAAAGGGTTTTCCCCACGTAAATCACTGTGTTGTGGTATGATTGCTATTATATCTATTTCTATTTTCTGTAACTGTTGTAATGATCTGAAAAATTTTTGCATTACCCTCCTCTCAAGGTTAGTGTAGGAAGTTGTTTCCGCTACTTAACTTCCTTACAAGTGGTATCAGAGCCTGATCACCTTTGGTTTCAATTGTGGGCAGTTGGGTTTTTTGAACTAATCCAGATTTGAGTGGGAGCTTGTGCAAAAGACACTTTTTGATCTTGTTGCAGGAATATTCAGATGGCGAGTTCATCAGGGAGAATAGAGTTGGAGAAATTTAATGGAAGTAATTTTGAGATGTGGAAGCTGAAGATGGAAGATCTGCTAATACATCGAGATCATTGGGATGCTGTTGATGCGAATGTCCAAAGGCCCTCAGATCCTACTGCGGCAGCTCAATATGATGTTATGGACCGAAAAGCCAAGGGTCTAATCAGACTGTGCCTGGCAGACTCTGTTCTGATCAATGTCCATGATGAAAACTCTACAAAGAAGCTATGGACTAAGCTTGGTGAGATGTATCAAGTGAAATCTTTATTAAATCAAATTTTCTTAAGAAAGAAATTGTATTCCTTAAAGATGGAAGAGGGTGGACGAATTGCAGACCACCTGGAAGCATTCAATATGTTGGTGGCTCAATTAGTATCCGTCGGTGTTAAGATGGACGAGGAGGAGAAATGTCAGATCTTGCTTTTCTCTTTGCCTGATTCATGGGATTCTCTTGTTATGGCTATCGGTAGTACTTCTGTTGTTTTGAAATCTGAAGACGTGGTGGGTGCCCTACTTGGTGAAGAGATGCGAAGGAAGGTATCCATCAGTTCAAAGGAAGCCCTAACCGTTCGTGGAAGACCTAAGGAGAAAGGCAAGAAGAATGAGAAGCGCGGCAAGTCCAAATCCAAAGGGAGATCGAAATCTCCTAGAAAGTCCAAAGTCATTTGCTGGAATTGCGGTAAATCGGGTCACATCTGTAAGGACTGCAAAGAAGAAAAGAAGAAGAAAAAGAAAAAGTTCGATTCTGATTCTGAGTCCGACAAGGAAGATGGCGATGCATTTATTGCGGCTTTGGCGACTCATGCAGGTAATGATGCCTGGCTAATTGACTCAGGTGCATCTTTTCATATGACTTCCAATAGAAATTGGTTTTCTGAATATGAAGGATTTAATGGAGGTAAGGTGTACTTGGGTGATGATTCGCCTCTAGACATTGTTGGTCGAGGTAAAGTTAGAATCAGGTTTTCTGATGGTAGAATAAAAAGAATTAATGGTGTGCTGCATATCCCTGGATTAAAACGAAATCTGTTATCTGTGAGCAAACTAATAGATGCAGGTGTGCAGGTAGTCTTTTCTGAAACAGGATGTAAGATGATTAAGGGTGCTATGGTAGTTGCTAGAGGTGTCAGGTTTGGCACTTTGTATAAGCTTGAAGCATACACTGTTGAGTGTAATAGCACTTCTGTAAAAAGTAAATCTGTGGATACTTCACTGGAAGATTTGAAGGTTTCACCTTCAGCAGATGGAAATGGTTTTTGGGTACCTAAGGGTGCTCTTTCGTCTGAAGCAAAGTTACCTACAGTTATGTTATGGCACCAGAGACTTGGCCACATTGGAGAAAAGGGTCTAAGGACCTTGAAAAATAAAAATCTTGTTGAAGGTTTGAATGATTGTAATCTTGACTTTGATTTCTGTGAGCATTGCATTTATGGAAAACAAAACCGCGTTCAGTTTTACTCGAGTTCTCATAAAACTTGTGGTGTTTTGGATCTTATCCATTCTGATGTGTTTGGTCTAGTAGATGTCTCTTCGATTGGAAAATCCACATATTATGTTTCATTTATTGATGATTTTAGTAGAAGGACATGGGTATATTTTCTAAAGAGTAAATCTGAAGTTTTTAGTCATTTTAAAGAATTTAAAGCAATGGTTGAGTTGCAGACTGGAAAGAAAATAAAATGTTTGAGAACTGATAATGGCGGTGAGTTTTTCTCTAATGATTTTGATAGATTCTGTAAAGACTGTGGAATTAACAGGCAGAAGACAACTCTGTATTCTCCACAGTAGAATGGAGTTGCAGAAAGAATGAACAGGACACTGATGGAGAAGGCTAGGAGTATGTTGAGTGGTGCTGGTCTCGAACAAAATTTTTGGGCTGAAGCTGTTGCCACTGCTTGCTACCTGATTAACAGGTCTCCTACATCAGCTTTTGTTGATAAAACGCCTATGGAAGCATGGTCAGGTCACAAGCCTTCATTGAGACATCTTAGAGTTTTTGGTTGCGAGGCATATGCACATGTGCCAAAAGAGAAGCGAACAAAGTTGGAGAACAAGGCTGTGAAATGTATCTTCATCGGGTATAGTTATGGTGTGAAAGGATACAAGCTTTGGGACCCTGTTGCACAAAAGGTAATTCATAGTAGAAGTGTTATTTTTAGAGAAATTAAGTCTCCTTCTGTTACATTGCAGCCAGAACAGACTAAAAAAGAAGATGTGATTCAACTTCCTTCTACACCTGAAAGAGTTGAATCGAGACCCCTAGATAGGCAAGAATTTGAGGAGAGCTCGTCTAGCTCTGAATCTTCAAAAGAAGAGGAAGAACCTCCAACTCAGCTTGTTCGAAGGTCTACAAGACATAGACAACCACCTAAAAGGTATTCACCTGATGATTGGAGATGTATTTTTGCTCTGAATACTAGTGTAGATGAACCTAAATCTGTAGAAGAGGCATTAGGTATGAATGATGCAGAATCCTGGAAGATTGCTATGGAGGAAGAAATGGCAGCTTTGAAAAAGAATGATACATGGGATCTTGTACCATTGCCTAAAGGACGAAAACCTGTTGGTTGTAAATGGGTGTTCAAGAAAAAGATTGGTTCAGATGGAAGCATTGAGAAGTATAAAGCAAGGTTGGTTGCAAAAGGCTACTCTCAGGTTGAGGGTGTTGATTACGGTGAGATATTTTCTCCTATTGCAAAAATGACGTCCATTAGATTTTTTCTTTCTATTGCTACTACTTATGATTTAGAGGTTGAGCAAATGGATGTGAAAACTGCTTTCCTTCATGGTGATTTGGAGGAAGATATTTATATGACACAGCCAGAGCACTATGTGGTGAAAGGCAAAAGTAATTTGGTCTGTAAATTGAAGAAATCTTTGTATGGCCTCAAACAAAGTCCTAGGATGTGGTACCAGAAATTTGATACATATGTGTTGAGTTTGGGATTTGAACGTTCTAAATCAGATCACTGTGTTTATTATAAATCTTATGGTGATTATTTCTTATTCATTGCATTGTATGTTGATGATATGTTATTCATTGGTAAAGGGAAAGGTATGATTTCAAAACTGAAGTCTCAGCTCGCTGCTAAATTTGAAATGAAAGATCTTGGTGCAGTAAAGCACATTCTTGGGATGGAAATTAGAAGAGATAGGGTGAACAAAAAGCTATGGCTAGGCCAGAGTAAGTATGTGAATTTAGTGTTACAGAGGTTCAACATGCAGAATTGTAGACCATTGAGTGTTCCTTTTACAGTTGGAATGAAACTATCTATTTCAGATTGTCCTACATCCCCATTGGAGATGGAAGACATGAGCAGAGTACCTTACCAGAGTGCGGTTGGAAGCTTGATGTATGCTATGGTCTGTACTAGACCAGATATTGCCCAAGCAGTGGGAGTACTTTCTAGATATATGTCTAATCCTGGTAGAGTTCATTGGGATGCAGTCAAAAGAGTCTTCAGATATTTGAAAGGTACTTCAGAGTATTCTTTGTGTTATCATGGTAATTCAGTTGGAAACATGACTTCCCTTGATATCCATGGTTATGTGGATTCAGATTGGGCAGGTGATATTGATAGTAGAAGATCCACCAGTGCTTATGTGTTTACTTTGTTTGGTGGTGCAATTAGTTGGATGAGTAAGCGACAGGCTGTGGTTGCTTTATCCACTACTGAAGCAGAGTATATGGCAGCTACTCATGCTTGTAAAGAGGCCATTTGGCTTAAGAGACTGTGTTCGGATATTGGAATAAAACAAAGTACAGTGACAATTTACTGTGACAGTCAGAGTGCAATTAGCCTAGCTAAGAACCCGACATTTCATGCCCGGACCAAACATATTGATGTTCAGTATCATTTTGTTAGAGATATGGTCGAAGATGGTAGGGTGAAGCTGGTTAAGGTGGAAACTTTGATGAATGTTGCAGATGCTTTAACTAAGGTTGTGAGCACAGAGAAGTTCAGATGGTGTTCAGAGTCTATGGACCTTATGGCCCCTAGCAATTGATTCATTGTGTTGACATTCCCTTTCGCTCCTGCAAGGTGTTCGACAAGTGGGAGATTTGTTGAGAAAAATGGTGTCTCAACCTTGCATTTATGCGAGGTTACTATTTATAGTAAGTTTTCATTTGAGCACGAAATGGTGCGAAACTCTCCCTGAAGCTTCTAGTTGGCTAGATAAGCATTCCGGTAAAGTTTCGTCGCAAGGTCACAGCTAGTTTTGAAGATATTAAAGTTTTCGTCTTGGAGGGGTGCAATAAAATGTTTAAACTTAATTTTGGGGACTTTAGAGGCTCTGAAACACCTTGAAAAGTGGCCGTAATCGACAAAGCGGTTACAAGGTGATAGAGCACTTCGCGAGCTTTCCGACGCTTCAAACGGTTCGTCAATCGGACACCCGGTTCTCAAGTTATGGCCTCCGAAAGTTTGTACTCCTGAAATAGGAAAAATAATTTGTATCGGATACATAAATGAGCTGTAAAAGGGAGCGACACATGTTGATGTGTTCTTTAACATGTCATAGGGCATCTAGAAGGGAGATAAGGTCGGCTACACTTTATTGGGTGGTTTTAGCCCATGGTTTTGTAATACCGTTTGACGGTTTCTTGTATTGTATCTCCTATTTATGAGGTGTGTGAGATAGAGGTTGAGTGTAAGAGTCTTATGGCTATTGAGTTGCCTTTGAATCTCTGATTAGTGGTACTCCTACGAAGAGCTTGCTCTGCAAGTATTTTGTAATCTGTTTTTGATTGCTGAATAAAATATTGAGCTGCTTTTGGAGGGTGGGGTTTTTCTCCTGAAAGGGTTTTCCCCACGTAAATCACTGTGTTGTGGTATGATTGCTATTATATCTATTTCTATTTTCTGTAACTGTTGTAATGATCTGAAAAAGTTTTGCATTACCCTCCTCTCAAGGTTAGTGTAGGAAGTTGTTTCCGCTACTTAACTTCCTTACAGAGCAGGTGGAGGTGGGGATGGTGGATCATTAGCACTATCATCAGAATCATCCTCAAAAAGATCCTGAAGAGATGCAGTGGAAGGAGTAGGCAGAGGAGTAGACACTAGAGTTGGGGTATCCATAGTGGGAAGGCGCTCATCAAACTAAACATCCCATCGAAATAGGACCTCGTTAGAATCAGGATCAAACAACTGGTATGCCTTAACATCCTCACAATAGCCAACAAAAATGAGTGGTCAGTTCTTCCACTCCATGGCTTTCCTTTGAGCATCAGGAATAAAATCCCATGCCTCACTACCAAACACTCAGAAAAAAGAAACATCGGGCTTGTTATGAGACCAAGCCTCCTCAGGAATCATATGTCAAATAGCCTTGTGAGACATCCAATTCTGAATATAGTTGGTACAATTGACTACCTCAGCCCAAAAAGACAAATCCATGGACCTAGACTGAATCATACAATTCACCATCTCCCATAAAGTTTTGTTCTTGCGCTCAGTGACACCATTCTACTGAGGGGTGTAGGGAACAATAAACTGATGTTGCAAACCATGCTCAGTGCAAAAATCTCTAAAAGCCTAGTTCGCATACTCCCCCCCATTATCTGTACGTATCCGCCGAATAGAACAGCCTGACTGCTTCTAACAAATATCTTGAAGATTCAAAATGAATCAAAGACATCAGACTTGTACTTAAGAAAGTACACCCATGTGCGTCTGGAGAAGTCATTAATAAAAGTGAGCACATACTTGACCCCAAAAAAAGGAGTGGGAAATGACATGAGACCACTATGAATCAACTCCAAGGGTGCCAAAGCACGAGGGGCTCTTCCCTTTAGAAAGAGATCTTTGTGATGCTTGTCAAGCACACAACCATGACAAACACCATCAGTGCAGGAAATCTGTGGGAGCCCAAGAACAAGTGCCTGTGTACTCATCTGCTAAAGATATATGTAATTGACATGGCCCAAGTGCTCATGCCAAAGATTACTCACTAAGTCTGCATGTGCTATAAGAGACAAACCAGCACCCACAGAGGGCTCAAATCAATCAAATCTGTACAGACGAGAAGCAATGTCAACACTCCTAGTAGCAACAACTAAATCAGAATCATGAAGGTCCTGAATAACCACATCATGTGGTGAGAACTCAATTGTCTTACCAGAGCCAGAGTGGCAAATCTGATAAGTGGACAGGAGGTTCATCGAGATGTCGGGAACAACCGAAACATCCTGCAGAGTACCTCCATCCAATGAGACAGAACCTAAACCCAAGATTGAAAGCTAAACTGAGTCACCCACTACAATCTGTGAAGTACCACAAGAGGCAAGAGAAGTAACCAACTGCTGAGTGTGAGTCATATGGTGAGAAGCACTAGAATCTAGTATCCATGTGGACCCATAGGTCGAAGCTCAAGCAGTGAGAGCATGACCTTTCCCTATGAAAGGAGAAGATCCCTGAGGTGAGGAGATGTGATGTTGTTGCATGGCTTCCTCTAAATCCTCTAAATGTTTCCAACACTTGGAAACGGGATGTCCTTCCTTGCCACAAAAACTGCAAGTATCTCTTGATTTCTTCTTAGTCTTAGAGGAAGACTCACCAGACTGTGAAGATTTCCCATGCTTGGGAGGAAATGGTGGTTTAGATTCAGAATTAGGAGTAGGCTTGGAGGGATTCTCAATACCTATAGAAGGCTTCTTCGGCTTCAGTTTCTGCTTTTGTTTTTTCTTAGAGGACTGAGCAACCAATGCTTTGTTCTTGGATCCTGAAAGCATATCCAGGTGAGAAAGATGAGACTGCTCACGATACAAACACTCACAAAAGACATCAAAGGTAGGCATGGTGAAACGAGCACCCAAGCCATCCATGGTGGAGTAGAAAGCAGAGGCAAAAAATTGAAAATGACCCCAAAGCTTCGAAAGAATCAAATGAATGCATTCTATGTCTATCTTGATCTTGCCACATCCCTGAAGAACAGATCGGGTAGTCTTGAACTTGTTCAAAAAATCCTCAATGGTGGGAAAAGAATCAGAGGACAAAGAAACCAACTCTACCTCAATCTGTAATGCTTGAATCTCATTAAACCTCCCAAAGAGAGAATCAAACTTCAACCACATAGCCCAAGGAGTGAGCAACTCATCAAGGTGAAATAGAAGACTGTCTGAGACATGCAAGGAGAGAAAACCCATGGCCTCATCCATCTTGTTCATGTGTTGAAGAAGCTCATAAGGACACTACAATACATGCTAAACCTCATCCAAACAAGATCACAACCCTCATGCCCTGAGAAGCCTTGTGATGTGAGGCTTCCAGGTGTGATAGTTGTGTGAAGTCAACAACTCAATTGAAGGATCTTCCATGAAAACAAAACTTTGTTCTTGCACTTGCTTGTTGATTTTTTTTATTATGTGATCTTTCATAATAGACAGAAGATGTAGAAGGGTTTGTTTGTTTTGGAGAATTTTAGTGTTCTTGATTTCTGATATAAATCACAAAAAGTGAGAAAAAAAAACCCCCCACAATAGATAAACCCAAACCCTAGTACAAACTGATGAGAAGGAAGTAGTGCATAAGCAAAAAAACTTCAAACTAATATCTCATGTACCTGATGAAAATTCTGAGAAAAAAGATCACAAATTTGAATAGAGCATGCTAAGAGCTTTCCAACGCCTATTCATTTTTGAAAAACGGAGTCTGTTTGCCCATTCTATAGCCCCAGAAGTGTAGAAAAGAAGCTCGACTTTGACTAGAAAAAAGTACATTCAAACAAAAAATTTGGGAAAAAAATCCAACTCCACGACATTCGGCTCGGAACTAGCTTTTCGACGCCTATACGTTTGCCAAAAATCGACTCTGGATGCTCAAGATAGGGCCAAAAAATGAATCCCCCCTCAAAAAGGCTAGAGGGTGGTGATCTGGTGGAGGAGCCAGGCTCCAGTGGCGCTTCAGTGACGCTCCGAGGAGGAGCGGCGGGCGGTAGGAGGAGCATGGGTGGCGTTGCGAGTAGGGCAATGTTGTTGCTGGCAGAGTGGAGTAGGCGGGTGCGTCAGCGCTGCTGCTGGTGGTTGCACGGTGGGCAATGCACTGGCGGGGAGCGGCGCAGCAGTTTGCAGCGGGAGGAGCAATTGGGGCTGCAGGTCTATGCTGGCGGCGGGGGCTGCAGAGGGTTGCCGACGGTGGGGGCTGAAGGTTGCCGATGGTGGGGGTCGGAGGGGCCGACGGGGGCCAGATTGACAGGTACGGCAACCGGATGGTCAGCGATGTACCCTGCGCAAACCCCAAAACCCCATTTAAAAAAAAAAAAAACTTATCTTTTTCCACTTTTTTCACCTTTTTTTTTATTTTTTTTTATTTTTTTATGATTTTTAAAAAAAAATAAAAAATCCGACCTGCATGCCGTAAAAAGGCAAAAAAAAATTGAAATTTTTTTTTCTCCATTTGTGAGCCACAACCGTACGGCTTGGTTTTGGAGAAAAAATTCACCCAGATGTTCAGGAGTAAAAAATAGACACATTTTATATGACTATAGGGGTTTTGGGGCCTTCTGAGCACGATGGTGAGGTTTGTTTATGCCCAAAGTGCTCAAAAAAAAAGGCCTATCCCTAAGCATACAAAAAAAATGTTTGAAACCCCAAATCTACTTCCAATGCAAAATTCTCAAAAACAGGAACAAATAGCTACAGATCTGAGCTCTGATACCATGTTGGAGTTGAGAAACACAATACCACGGGATCCTAAAGATCTTCTGCAAGCTAAAACAATCTGTTACAAGGAGAAGCAATGAAGCAAAACAATCTGAAGAACAAAACACAAGAAAAATATGCTCAAAAAAGGAGAGCTCGATATTCACCAAAAATGTGTAGTGTCATAATGATACAAAGAAAAGAAAAATAACCTCTAATAGGTCAAGAAACCCTAAAAGGGAAAACCTAGGCTTGCACATAATAATTAATAAAAGAATTCATTATTATGCACCTAATGTTAGCTTAAGTGTAAAAAGATAATAGGGAACTTACAGAATTAAACAAATATTGTTTAATTAATCAAATAAATACCCAATTACTCTAACAAATCCCATACATCATACATTTAAATCATGTCATTGATCTTCTTCTTCATCCAACTCTTTGTATTTATCTTCGGATCCATAATCGACATTGTAAGGATTATTTGTCATATCATCATCATCTTCATCTTCATGAACATTAACTCTTACATCATCGTGATCTTGTTCCTTTTCTTCGACATCTTCGTCGGGCACATTATCAACTAACTATTGATCTTGATCATCATGTACATCATCTTCTAGTTCCCTGTGTATCTTCTTCTTCCATGACATTATACTTTACCGGCCTTCCTCTAGGATCATGTCTAACAACAAATGACTAACCCGGTTTATGTGGAACCTCTGAGTAAAATACCTGTTCACATTGGCTTGGAAGAACATGGGGCTCATTTCCAACTCGCTCAAACGACCTTGTATTGACCATTGTAAATTATCCATTATCATATTCTATAACAGTTCTGTCATGATCATTTTCATTCAATCGTAGCCTGTACCATTGGATGATGAAAATAACTAATTTGAGGGATCCAAAGTCACACTCAAGTATATCATCCAAAATCCCACAGTATCAATTTTTTGAGACTTGAGGATGTATGTCGCTTCTAGATGAAACATTAGTCACCTGAAATACTGCAGTTATCCCATAATCACAAGTTTTCTTCGTGTCATCCAACTTTTTGATGCAAAATTTATGACCATTGCACCACATAGCCTTGTGGTATTTCACCTACAATATGTCAAACATGTTAAAATTATTTCATTGCCAGTTGATAAACATATTTACCCTTGGTCAAATGTATGCAAAAAACAACATATATATACAACATTACAATTAAAAATAAATAAAATAATATGGGTGATTTATATATTTATATGTACCTATTCATCTCTTAAACCATTTGCCAAGTCAATTTCCCTTGGTGTAACATTGGAATCTCCATTATGATGAGCTTCTTTAACCAATAAAGCCACACCTTCCCATGTTAATGCGTGACTATATTGTTGACATCGTTCAATCCATACCATCATCCAATCAAGATTGTTTGTGACATACAAATGTAGTGCATCCCACTCTCGAGCAACTATTAAAAAAATAACTAGAAATTTACAACTGATGTATATTGAAGATTAAGAATTAATTAACTATAATATATATAAAAACCAAATGTAAAATTTATTCAGATTAATGTCCATGAACATCCAATAATTACCTCTCACTTTCCTCAATCTACCTTTCCCCATCAGGTACTCCCCTTCGAATTTTTTAATGGAGTTGGGATCCCAAATGCGATCTACATGGATCTTTGCCGCAAACTTAGGAAGATATTGTAATATACACCATAGTCCGTTATACCATATATCTCTCCACCATAGAACCCTCAGGATGTGCTCTTTGTTGAACCAAAGCCTTAAAAAAATTCAAGTGCCTCTCAACCATCCACATTGACCCTGTGTGTATAGGTCCACACAGTTCAATCTCCTCAACTTGGTGTATGAGGTAGTGTTCTTATGCATTGAAAAATGTCGAAGGTAGACACTTTTTCATTTCAGACAATAGATGAGGAATTTTTATCTTCCAATATTTTATATCTTCTTTATGGATTTCTTTAGATGACAACCATCTACAAGTGATTCAAGACACAAATAACAAAAATTAACAAAATAATATACAATATATTACAAAACAAGTAAAACAAATCGCAAATATAATACCTATACAACAAACTGAACAAATAACACTACTTACCTCATGTATTTTCCAAGATCATATATAAATTGTTTGACATTATTGTCGAAGTGGTCTGGGAGAGATAGAGGTAGAACGTACTGCAACAATTATAAAATGATCCTTTCATTGTTTTTCCAAAACTAGTACTAAACATGATACAATGAAAAATACATGCAGTATACAAATATATAGAAAATATACAAGAACATGAATTACCTTAATGATGGTATGTCAATCATGCATTTTCATCACTGGCCCAAATTCACTTTTCTTTGTTATGATATTATTTATGTTCGCAGCAAATCTCGTGGGAAAATGAATTTTTTGTATGACCTCTTTTATAGCATTGCTTTGTTGCTCTGTTAATAACCAAGGAATGGCACTTATATTAATTCGGTCTCCATCGCTATTTAATTGAATGACATTTTTCATTGCATGATTGGATTCTTGAACATCACTACAAATTTTGACAATTTTTTCTTTGTCACGCCTTCCATCCAATATTTTCCATAACGTCTATGTTATATTCTTTCCAATATGCATAGTATCAAACAAATGCACAATTTTTAGTTGTTCATAGTAGGGCATCCTACTAAATAGTCTAGGATAACTTTTTAGTCCCTTTGGAAGGTCGTAATTAATGCCTTGACGACCTTCATGAAGCATATAAGATTAAAAAGTTACCAATGACAATCATCGTCAATTACAACATGAGTAAACAAAACATAATATAAAAATATAAATTCCAAACATATCATATATGATAGATAAACAATTAGATTGAATGAAATTACCTTGACGATTAATTCTATTACATAACAACTTCCATAGGCGAGGTGTCATTCTTCATGGTTTTGATGTAGTCTTTGCTTTCCCATTGAAAAGATGTTTTTAAGTAGTTCAATACTTATTGTTTTCCTAAACTTGTTGAATGATGAGATTTCATCTTTGAACCACAAACTGGACATGCAAATTTTCCCTTTGTTTGAGGACCTGCAAGATCATGTATAATTGGATTAAATATGTTAATTTTTATAATTATATATATTGAATGGATTTTTAAAAAAATCCATGATTTATACTTTAAAAAATTAAACATTATTAAAGTGCGCAAGTTGAACATTATAACATACCACAAAAATGTGTTAGCCTTGGGGCATCATGGATTGTCCATACAAGCATTGCATGGAATTGAAATTGTCTTTGTCCTATTGGTCTAGAGATGTCATACATAGTGACACCATTCCATAACTCCAGCAACTTGTTGATAAGAGGCTCGATATATACATTCATATCTTTAACTTGGTACTTACCTAGTTGAATGAACAAAAACATTACATAATAATTATAACCATTTTACTGCAATATATATAATTTAATGTACATGATGAAAAAATACGTGGAACAATCATTGCCAACTAATTATGTGCTCCCTCTTTATTGACATCCATGGAGAAATGTTATTGTTGATAACAAAAATAGGCCACACCGAGTAAATAGATCTTAGCTCTCCAAATGGATTGACATCGTCTGCTACCAATGAGAGCCTGAGATTATGAGGTTCTTCTTTAAAGTGTGGCCATTTTTCCTCTATGTTCGTAAATGTAGAACCATATGCAGGCATTCGAACAATGTCATCTCGACGTCTACTGCATGCATGGTAAGCCATAAATTGTGTCAAGCTTTCGCACCTTGCCTGACACCTTTTTTGTTAGTTGATATGTTTGATATCTACTGATATGACATTTAGGGAATTTTGTTGCAAATTCATGTTGTCTATGATATATAATATGATCATTGAGACATGCATCTATTTCTTGACACTCCATTCCAATATCTTTCATAATGGCAGATAATTCTCGATATGAGCGAGGTAGAATATTTGATGGTGGTAACAAAAAATCACCTATCAATCTATAACGAAAAAAATAATTTGTTAATATAAAGAATATTAATGGTACATATTTCACCTTTTATTTACTAGTGATGAAATAACAACAAAAATTGATGAAAAAAGATGGCATATATGACATACCTTAACATATGTGAGATTGTTATGATGATAAACCATTCATAGCCTTCAAGTTCACCAACAACAATACAACAGAGAGAAGAGTTGTTTGGGAGCCTTCGTAAAGGAACTCGTATGCCTTCTCAAGTACAGGTAAATCATGAACAACATCAAAGTCATCTTGATCATCATGATTAGCTGTGTCAGTACTAAATGTGTCATGGATCAATGTATTTGTACCATCATCTTCAACTGTGTTTTCTAGTACATGATCATCTTCTTCCATAGGATCATTATCTTTAACTTCGACATTCACACCTCCATGTTCCTCCACTTGGAAAACCACACTCTTTGGGTCGTGGTAGTCCATATCATGTGCCCTAGGGCGCCCCGCCTATATAAAAATGATCAACATAAATAAACCATGATCATGATCTCATTAACAAGTGATTTTTTATGTATATAAACTATTAAAACGATATAAACATTTACAAATGCAATCAATATAAACACATATAATGAGAAACTTACCAATAGACGATAATCATGCCCCCCTTCAATGTGACCATGTTGCCTACAATGTTTCTCAGCTATTGTTATTAAAATTCTTCTAGTCTTTAAGCCTTTACAATTTTTGCAAGGACAATAACATTTCCCATCACCTTTTCTTTTCAAGCTAGACCACAATCGAGCAATTGTCTCCTTATTTTGTTCTTTGCTGATATTATCTGACATGATTTTTCTTCATAGGCAAAAAAATCGGGCTATGGAAAATTTTGTCTATAACCTTCACAAACCAAGGAAAACGATGTCACAAGTATGGAAAACATTGTTCGTATGATTTTTTATACTATTTAATTGACTAAACCTAAGGGTTTTATTTATTTTTACTTTTTCACGTTATTGTTTTTCGTCGAAATTCTAACGAACATCAGCAAGATTCTGATGATAGTTGGTTTCATCAAAATTCCAATGAACGTCAGGCAAGATTTTTAAAAAAATAAAAAATTGACACAAATTGCCTCCTAAGATCCGACAAAAGAAAAGAAATCTCATAGGTCGTTGGAAATTTTCGTCAAAAAATGCACCCAAATGAGTTAGTGTAATGTCAGGGCCACCGATCTTCAAAATCTCGGAAACCATTGAAGATCTTTGCACAAGAAGCCACATCCACAAAAGGCTTCTCCACCAGAAAGGTAACTAGAGAAAGCCTGCCACCATAGGGCTTTTGGAAATGGCCAAGGCAGTAGAACCAAGAAAAGAAACTACCCTCAAAGAGAAGGGTGAAGAAAACAAACTCTGGGAACCATATAAATCAAAGGAGGGCCACAGAGTAACATACCAACATAAAACCTGAGCTCTTAGCACTAAATCAGGGGTTCTACGAACACAAGCCCCAACCAATGGCCACAAACACCATTGTAGACTATCCAAAATAGGGCACCAAGGGGAGTAAGGTAGTTGACATAGCAACCAATGAGGCAAAGCAAACACCCCAGGCAAGGACAACATGGTAACCATGGAGACATCTCTTCCTTGCAAAAAAGGCTCGACACCAACACTCAATCCCTTCCAAGAACAGATTAAGCGGGCACACAAGGGAACAACCACCACCATCAAGGCAACAAGAACCACCACCAAACCTTGAATGTAGTCAAGGCTGAACCACCTGCCAGAGAGAGCAAAGGAGGAAACCACAAACACCGACAGGGGCAAAGAAACATAGGTTGCAATACAACCCACAAAAAAGTCAGGCTGATACCCAAAATGGGAAAGCAGCTAGAAAGCCCGCTCAAAGGAAGAGGGCACCATCCGCACACCAAGGCAAGCCAATCCAAGAGCACGAGGTCCCTAGCAAAGACCTCCTCCCTCCCCAAAATGGATAAGAGCCATGAATTCCGACAAGGGAAAAGATGCAGTTGTCGCATCACATCTTTCGAAAAAGCCAAACAGAAACCCAGGCAACCAAACAGCCCGCGCAAAGAAGAAGGGCCCAAACCAAAGGCCTCCTCCCACACCCAGCAGGACCACAACATCCTCTGGCAACACATCATCTTCATCCTCAGGATCACCATCGCCATCCTCGCAACCATTTGAAATTGTGTTCCCGCTTAGTCCGCTTAGGATTGCCATTCTATAAGTATATAATTGTTCTTGTTTATGGTACAATAATATGCCACATATGGGGGAGTTTGTCAAAGGTAATGTCTGAGCTGGTTTGTCATATAAAACAAATTGTTAAAATGTTGATTATTTGTTTAAATTAATGTTATGTTATATTAAATATTATTAAAGAGTAGAGTGTAATGGTTTGAAGAGGTGACATATAGAACAAATAAAATATATGACTTGTTTTAATAACTCTATAAAATTATTTATTTGAATTATTTTAAAATTATTATATAAATTAAATTAATTTGAGGTTTAAATATTTCAAAGCTTAGATAAATAGAGCATACATTATCTATTTGAATATATTACATAAAATAGTAAGTAAAATTTTAGATATTTTAATATATTTTAGTACATAGTATAAGTGAGTAGATTTTATATACTTAGTAAATAAAATAAAATGGTTCATATACATATGATATTTATTTATATATATAAAGCAAATTAATGCATATATCTAAAAGATATTGAGAAACATCACTCTTAAAGTTATTTAAGATCAATAGAGAAGTAAGACAATTCTTTAATAGATAAAATTATAAATCTCAAAAGATGTTGAAAAATCTCAAACGATAAAAAACTTTAAAAATACTTTAATAAATAAAATAATAGATTTCATTTTTTTTTCGAAATAATTATATTTAAAATATCTTATCATTTATTATTTAAAAATTCACCACACTAATTACCCTTAATTAAATTTAAAATAAATTTTTTAATAAAAATTAAACAAGCTAAAAAATAAATACTCCTCTTATGATTATATAATTTAAAATAATTTTAATCTAAAAATATTCTTTTCTAAATTAAAACACCAAAATTTCAAATATATATATAATAAAAGAAGTGTATCTAGAAAACTTTGAGAAGCACAACACAAGAAAAACTTTCCTTGATAAAGTAATTAATTATCTCGTGAAACGAACATAAGGAAAGAGTTTTGTGTTTTTTTGTATTAAAGTAGTCATTTAAAAACATCATGGATGCATAAGTATCCTCCCATGGCAGAAACTAGAATAAGAACTGATAATGTATATGACTCATTGATGTAGGGGAATAGCACCATGTTCTAATAACTGTGCACTCCTTTTGTACCCAACCCCCTAGGTACTAACTATTAAAAAACCAAAAAAATGATAACTAAAATTCTATTAATAAATTTCAGATGTACAAATAGCCGCTCATTTTTTAACTTTTTTGCTCACTAATTGGCCCATTTGTACACGACTAGGGGTATTTGTACACCACTAAGACATTTTTGCACAACTTCATTTGTGCATGAGTATAGGCTATTTTAAGTGCATGGTTATTGGGATCTTTAAGTAGGTATAGGGCATTACTTTGAAATGTGTACTTTTTGATCCTTGTGTTCAAAATAGATCCCACAATGTGCGTGGTTACTACCTAGAAGCCTAAACAAAAAAAAGGTCAAAATTTGCTATAATGGCTATTGGTATGCTCCACCTAAATGAACCAACTGACATCAAATGACTGATGGACCACTGGAACCTTAAAATCAAACTACACTAATAATTCTGAAAATTGTCTAGGTATACAGCCAACTAAACAACACAGATCATAAAGAAGATACGGGTGGCTTTGAGTGTACCCCCCTCTAAAAATAAAAAATAATCTACTAATCATTTAAAACTGGTCGTATACCTCTTACTAATGAATACTGAAAAGCAATAATTGCTGTATGAATCCTGCATATAAATAATTGCTGTGATTTGACGGTTGTCGGCTAGATTGGTTTCATATTCAATCAAATTTTTTAATTGTTTCTTGACCTGCTCTCCATCTGCAACTATACGGAAGCTCAGTCTTCTGTCATAAAAGAAAAGCCAAGTCATTTTAAAAGACAGTTGTAATACCGGGTGTTGCTTCCGTGAATCCGCCGGCTCATGCGGTTTGACCACCTTTTTTTGTCAATTATATTATTTATGTATAAATATTAGATCAATTGTATATTTTTTTTGGTTGTTAAAGCTAATGTCTAATGGAACAATAGAAGATATGTTTGAGATGACACTTTTCTTGACCCTTATATGCATAACGGATCTCAATGGATCTAGCAACGTTGCTCTTTACTACTCAAGAGTCAAAACAATAGCTATAAGCAATTGAGTCTTAGGGGAAGAGCACCAATACATAACATAGTTCCAATAACCGTCACCTTATTGTCACTATTGGAACATTTGTCCCATTTGTGCACCACTATTGGGACATTTCTCAACAAGTACTGGCGATTTTGAGTTGATGGTTACTGGACCATATTTAATTAGGTATCAGGCGACACTTTGAAATGTGTACTTTTTGACCTTTGTGCGCATAACTGATTCCACAACGTGCATCGTTACTACCCAAAAGCCAGATCAATAGCTGTAAACAGTTAAGTCGCATACGAAGACAACAAAAAATAAATAAATCAAAATCTGATGTACCGTTTAGGATCCGTGGGTGCACGAAGTTAGCTATGACGGCTACTAATGGTCTTCCCCTATATGAAGACAACCAAAAAACATGTTTAGAAGTTTAGGTTGCGCAAAATTAGCTATAACAACAATGGTGCTCTTACTTAAAGAAAAAGTTGAAGTTTTTAGTTGCACATTGAAGGTCCGTTTACATCGTTTTAGGTGTGAGACTGGTTCATGAATGATGATTGAGAAGAAAGAATTTATGCTTTCTATAAACAAGGTTTAGTTGAAACTGAATGAAACTTCATTATTAAATTTGTAGTATAAGAGGATATCCATATTCAACCTAAAAACAATTTGAATCTAAATGAATTATATGAATTATTTAAGAAAATAAGACTTAAAAAAACAATTTTTTAATAAGATTCTTTATAGAAAAATCAAAATCCAAAAGAACTTAAAAATCAATCTCTACAAAAATGCCCACCATACTCATGTGGAACAATCCTGCACCCTCACATGCTGCTTTGAAAATTGCAAATCTTCCTACTCAGATCTATAATAAATTAGATTATCTATTCTAATGTATAGCTGTATGTGGAGCATTTTTAAACCATTGATATGACTGCTACCGGCTGTTAATTAGTTTCTGTCCGTATAGCTGTTGGATGCATTTCTGGCAACTGCAAAACTATTTTCAAGAAGTCAATGGATGGTTTTACATTAGTTTTTTGGTTTAGATAAACATAAAATTAAAATATATATTATTGGAAGTTTTAAAATTTGTTTTGTGTGTTTAACTTCCCTGTCTCTTATACCTGTAACTTTCAGATAGTGCTGTTCTTTCAACTGTATCTTGTTCACCTGTAACTTTCAGATGATCTGTTCTACAAATGTGTATATTATTTGTTATACTGAGTCTCATTTCTGATTTGTTTGGTAGTGTTTGTATGATTTTATTTTCAATAGTCTGGTGTATTGACTGTGAAAATGTCTTGACAAGGACTAATAATAAGTAAGACATTTTCACATTATTCTTAAATACAATAATGTTGACGGACGGCTTATACATCACACATTAACGGTTGATTCCTAGGCTAAAAGTGCTAAATAGTCAGAGTTGACTAAAATTTTCTAGGCTTAATTTGTTCCTTAGTGTGTTGTGTTTAAGACCTGTCGTATGTTGACATGCTTCAGTAGCATTTATGTATTTAAGATGGATTTGTCATATCAGATAAGCTTCAATATCATATAAGTTGGTAACCTTTTTTATGTTAGTTGTATATAGCTCTTTTTGTTTTGTTTTGTTTTTCTCTTGATCAAATGAGAAAGAAGCCCAGAAAAATATTTAATAACTTTTCTACGCCATGCAATACACTGCATGCATACAATAGAAAAAAAATGGGTTCTCTAGTGGTTCACATTGGGGAATTTTCCCTTGCAAATGATTGTTGAAAACTATTGTAAACTATTGCATTGAATAACAAAGATTGTTAACTATTGCATTGAATAACAAAGATTGTTACCTCCTTTTGTCATGGATGTAGCCTTTAAATGGTGAACTATGTAAATCCATGTCATCTATATGTTCTATTTTTGCTTTCTTCTTGTTGTATATAACGACTAAATTCTTTTATCTATATTTATAACCTAAGAATTGGTTTTAGAGTTGCAAAGAATTGAGGATATATAGAGGAGGTAGACAAGTGGAGAATTAAAAAATTCCCATGTGTTAAAACTTTGGAATTTGGAAACTACAACTAGAAGCCTTGTTAGTTCGAAAGGATCTTGCAATAATGCTGGAAGGTAAAGCAAAGAATCTAGCTGCAGGTCCGATGAAGATTGGACCAAATTGGACAAGAAGGCAACAACAACTTCTATTCTCTCTCTATCCAATAATGTTCTGTTTAATGTAGCAATAGAGAAGACAACAAAGGATTATAGGATCAAGTGTCTAACATGTATGCGATGGATTTTGAATCTAACAAGTATTTGCTAATGAATAAACTATTTGATTTGAAGATGAAATAAGGTGATAATGTATCAAACCATTTGAATAAAACTAATACATTAATCGGTCCATTAGTTTCTAGGAGCATCAACTTGGATGATGAGATCAAGGAAACTTTACTACTATGCTCTCTAACTAATAGCTAGGGAGGAGTTGTTATGGTTATTAGCAACTCAATATTTGGTAAAGGAAATGAGCTAAAATTTGATGACATTGGATTCTTCTAAGTAAAGACATGAGAAAGAAAAATCAAGGTACATCATTAAGAGAAACCTTAGTGAATGGCAGGAGACAAATATCACAAGAGCAAGGTAAAAAAATAATTATAGAAGAAGATCTAAGTTGCCAAAAAGATCAAAATCGAAAGGCTGTAATATTAGTTGTTGGTATTGTGGTAAGGAAGGCCACATGAAGAGGAATTGTTAATCATTCAAAAGGTCTAAAAGCCAAACAAAAGAAAAAGAATTGAATGCAACATATGAAGAATATTTAGGTGCTCTTATTCTATCGATAAGAGAAGTTGTAGGGAATGTTTGGGTGCTTGATTTTGGAGCATCATTCTTTAAGCCACATTGTGTAGGGAGTTCTTCAAAAACTATCAAAATAGTAACTTTGGCAAAATTTATCTTAGTGATGATGAACCTTGCGATATTGATAATAGCAAAGGAGATGTTCTTTTGAAACTAATAAAAATGGTAATCATTGGCTAGCAAGGGATGTTATACATGCCCCTTAAATGGAATTTGATTTTAGCTAGGCATTTGGATGCTCAAGGTTGTACCATTACTTTTCAATCAAGTAGATGGAAGGTGACTAAAAGAGTCTTCATATTCGTTAGAGGAAGCAAATTGGGCACTCTGTATGTGCTAGAGAGTCGGGCTAGAGTGGGAGTTGCGATGGTAGTTGTGGATAGCATATGAAGCCTTGGCATAAAAGACTCAATCACATGAGTAAGAAAGGCCTTAAGATTTTCCACAAAAAGGATTAACTTCTAAGTTTAAACCGATAGATTTAGAGTTGTGTGAGCATTACATATACAAAAATTAGAAGAGGAAAAGACTATCCACCAAGGAACATGAGAAGAAGTTGTGATTGTGGGAGATAGTGCATTTAGATGTCTTTGGCCCCACAAAGGTAACAACAATTGGTGGGTCAAATTATTTTGTTACCTTTTTAGATGATAGCATTAGAAATGTTTGGGTTTACATGTTGAAAAAGAAATTTGAAGTCTTTGATATGTTCAAAAGCACTTGTAGAAAACCAAACCAATAATACAATTAAGTCCATAAAAATGGATAATGGTGGTGGAGTTGTTCAATAGAATTTGATTAGTTTTATGTAGAGAATGATATTCAAACAGCTGAAATTGTTCCTTTTACACCACAAGAAAATAGTCTATTTGAGAGGATGAACATAGCCATTCTAGAAAGAGCATAGACCATGCTCTTGAATGCTAGTTAGGGAAAACAATATTGTGCAGAGCTTGTCAACATTGTTATGCATTTAATTAATCAAAGTTCATCCTCTCGATTAGATTTTGAAAACCTCAAAGAGGAGTTGCTAGGAAAGAGGATTTCATACAATCATTTGTGTGTTTGGGTGTGAAGAATTTGTTCACATTCCACAATAATAAAAAAAAATGAAGCTTGATGTGAATCTAAAATATGTATCTCCATTATATATGAAGATGAGAAATGCAGTTACCTATTGTAGAATCTTGCCTCCAAACCAGTCACACACAATAGAGTTGTGATCTTCAATTTTAAAAAAATATGCAAAGTTTACTAGAATAGAAGGATTCGGTGAAAGAATATGTGCCTCTAGGAGACACCTTAGATGAAAGTGAAATAAATTGTTTCTCGATGTTCCAATGCAAGTGCTTGAATTTTCAAACACCACCCAACTCCCACATGTTCCAAATGATCACACATAATAAGGAATTACTTTAAATCAACCACCCATACTAATATGCAACCTCCTAATGCTATGCAACATATTTAACAAGAATCACCACTTATTAATTCACCTCAATATTAATTGCATGTAATTTGGGATTAAGGTGTCTCAACCTTTGAGTCCTAACATTGATAATTAATTTAATTAATTATTTTTGCCACTTTGGAGTTCCTATTTTTAGGGGATTGAAGTGAAAGATTTCAGGTTAAAGATAAAAACAAATTTGACAATCTCCTATGTTTAGAAGAGAGACTTGTTGTATAGTTTTTTATTCTTGAATGGGAAAAGCAAAGAAAGCAATTTTTTGATTTTATCTTTTCTTGTCTTGACTAAGTTAAGGTTTGAAATGCTTTCCTTGAAGATTTACACCCAAGGAAGAGGATTGATTTGTTTCTAATTGCAGGATATAAGTAGAGTCATTGATGATGTGCATTATTCGACTTTTTTGCTTTGGTAAAGATGGAGTTGCTTTCTTTAGCACCTAGCTTGTAAAGCATTATATGCTTGAGTTGCACTTCATTGTAGAGGAAGGAAAAGGTAATTATTACATAGCTACTATTACGGTACCTGATTTTCTCCATTTTAAGTCTATGTGCCTACAAATGTATTGTAACTTATTTGTTGCAAGTTAATACATTGGTTTGATGCTTTGGAGAGGGGTTTTTTACCTGAAAAGGTTTTCCCCGTGTATTTGGTGTTTCTTCTCTTTTGTTTAATTCTTCTTTCTTTCATACTTTAAAATATTAATTTATATGTTGTTATGTTGCTAATGGTGGTTATGGAATTGACCTACAAATGGGCATAGAGTTCATGGACCTCGTCTTCCTTTTTTGGTTGATTGTACTTTCACATCTCAACTTCATGTTGCTTGGACATGAGTTTTTTTTAGATTTTTCATTCAAAATCTATGGTTATGCTTATCTATGTTATTCCATTGTTTTGGCTTAATTATTTTGGTGTTTTTTCAGACGTGTGGCTTTTCTTGATGATAAGTGGATATGGATTTGAATGTGTACTGTGGTTTCATAGGTTTTACACAATTAATCAAAACATGTGGTTTTGTAGATCTGCAAATAAATTATCTTTCGGATTTTGTTTCTCTTGTGGTAATTCTAGATACAAGATGGTTGCAAATTTGTATGTATGCTTTTCACATGGTGTGAGGTCAAGTCTATTGCTTTCTTAGTGAGAAGATGTTTTGTATATGGTTGTGAACATGGTATGTTCTTTAAATTTTAAAAAATCTATCCTCAAAACCATTCACATCGAATTGGATTCTTCATTTTGCTAGAATATGGTTTTCATAAGCTAGGCTTTTAGAGTCAAATGCATAAAATGGTGCAATATTTACCTATTCAAGTAAAATACAAGTATATTTGCAGAGAAAATCGATGCCAAAGGATAAAGAATTTACCTATTTAGGTAAAATGCAGAGAAATGATGCCAAAGTGAGAATCCTTTGGCAGAGTATATAAAAAAATGCAAATGGTCTAAAAACAAATAGAGGCAAAGAAATATAAAAACAACTCGCTCTTTTATAATTTTCTAAAAAAATTGTAATTCCAATGTTGGATGTGTTTAAGCTACAAATTGAATCATTTGACTTGAGTAACAATGAACTAGAGTGGTATTGTTACAAGTGTGGTTGTCGTTGCACCAAAAGATCGACCTGTTAATGCCTGATACAATCACTATACTTATAGAAACCACAAGAGGCAGTTAACCCATGTCACAAACCTGAGCGTCGCACTGCACAACACAAGGAGACCAAGGGTGCACACCTTGCAACAATCCCCCCCTAGAGCAAGTGAAGGGTTGGAACCTATGACCAAGCTCTGATACCACTTGTTACAAGTGTGGTTGTCGTTGCACCAAAAGATCGACTTGAACATTAATGCCCAATACAACCACTAGACTTATAGAATTGTTAGTGAACAAATTTGTCCTTCTAAAATAACTATACAAATAAACTCAAAATGCCCAAAATGAAGGACAAAAAGAACTAACAGTTGGATAGATTATCATTGAAGTGATAATCTTCCTCTGAATTGAGAGGTACAACTCCCTCTTAGAAGATTTACAAGGAATTAAATTGCTAATATGCTTTTAACCAGAAAGCAATAAAGGAAAATAACATTCATCCATAGCCATGAAAATGAATGCCAAAGATTTACAAAACAGATATAAATGAAGACCATTAAATCAAAGTTTAATTGTCTGCACTTATGGATAACATTTGGACTAAAAACTAACATAGAATGTTGTTGCTCCAATACGACTTACTTTCAAGCACACGGTCTTGTAATAAATCCACATACACAATCAATTATAGCAGAAAATACATTAATAAACAACTGCAAAGGCTTAAAGTCCAGCTACAGTCATGAGAAGAATATCAACAACACAAAGATTGAAGATATCATCTGCATTCTATTCATGTCTGAAAATCAACTCAAAGATTGATATTTTCTATACAAAACATTGCTTAGAAAAGCTTCAAATCCTCCCTTACAAAATAAAAATCTACTCCCCCTCACCCATAGGCTGCTGGAAGAAAAGAAAAGAAGAAGAACCATGCCTCCTTCAATCCTCTCACAATAAATAGCTACATGAGATATTTATTCAGTTTTATAACTGAATCTTGAAAAACCTTTTAACTTATGCTTTTCACTTTCCCCTTTACTCTTATTTATAACATCAAATATTTATAAACATTAGAAATATAATTCTCTAAAGTTTGTAAGAATATTTGGATAGGTGGCACTTGAATATTTTATCCCAAAATGAAAATATTCTTTATGTTGGGCGGACTGAAAAATATTTGTGACAGTCAAAATCTGTTTCGGTGCGGGGGCTGTAACTTTTGTTTTCACTGTTGGATCTTTCTCAATTTTGGATATGTTGGTCATAACCTAGTTTTCTGCATTCTGACCAGAGAGATTTCAAAATTAATATCTGAGAAAAAATATATGTGCTACTGTGTGAGGGTCTATATAACTATCATAAAATTAGACTTGTCAAAATAAAGTTCTCAGTGATTTTCACATCTTCTGCTCTCAAACACACTGATTTCTTTGAAATTAGAATCGACCTTCTATAGATTCTAATAATTATAGATATAGCCAAGATGAACAATGATAATTCATATGAGATTTAAATCCATCGGAAGTATTTGAGTTGTCTTATTGTGACAACTTTTGAACTTGGCCCTGTTGAACCATCTGTACCTGGGGAATAGTTGAACTGCTTGAACTTTGAACCTACGGAGCTTGAACCTTGAACCTTAAACCTTGAACCTGTGAGGTTCAAAAACACAAACTGCACCCATATGCTTTATTGATTGCTTTGCCTTTCCATTTTGGTTGTGCGTTGAACCTTTGAATTTCATCGAACATTTTGAACATCACTAAATTGTTTGAACTAGGTTCAAACGGTTCATAGTCTAGAGAAAGAGTATATGAAACATCATCTGCGACCGTGAAAAAGAGCTGCTACAAAACACTTGATATGAATGTTAGCTTGAAAATGTCTTAGACACAACCTAGAACCTGTGGTACCTAAATGAACACTATGAACTCTTTTTAGGATGGTTCGAGGGGTTCATGAGGTTCAAACCGACGATTGAAACGTAATGCTAAGGATTTAGAAATGATTTACAAGAGGATTAGGGATCGAACCAACAGACTTTTAACAAGATTCCAAAAAAAGAGGGAGAAAATGACTCAACTAAAAATTTTGCAAGGCGACTCACTCTTGTTATGAGGGACGAATGACAAGGTAACAAGAATCCACAGTAGGCGGTTAAGCCATGTCACAAACCCAAGCGTTGTGCTGCACAACACAAGGAGATCAAGGGGACACACCTTGCACCATGGTACGTCATTCAATATTTTTTTTATGACAATTTACTAGAGATATGTGTTAGGGGCCATCAGGATGTTGTGGTGCATCTTGATGGCTACATAGATGTTGTCCTCCAAAAAAGGCTACACCTCCACCAAGAAAAAAGAATTAAATTCACTTTTTAAATTGCATTAAATCTCCAAAAGGCATTTTCCAACTCCATTCATCAACTTGTCCAAAAGGGTAATTCAACTAGTCTTCCCACTCCTCAAATCTAGGACCCAAACTAGAAAAGGCTTGTCAACACAACTTGGGGGCCCCAAATTTGAGTTCCTAATTTCAAGGAGCAATTAATGAGTTGGCATAAATTTTAACTCTCACAAACCCATGCCACAATTAGCAGTTTTTGAACTTCAGACTTGAAAATAGCCTCCTAAAGTATCTCCCACAAAATTGTGCAACATTATAAAGAGACCAATTATATAAGAAAATAATTTGACCTAAATATTGATATTTATTTTCCCAACAACATAAATTACCAAAACCTTGGGAAATTAAAATTAAATACTCTCTCTTTTTGGTTCACAAGAATTGTCATTGACCATGTGATTCTCTAATATATCCAAACTAATCTTTTAAATATCTTTTAAGTTAAAAAATTGTGATGGTGAAAAATGGGATCGGGTAGTTTAGGACCTAATCCCACTTTCATCCATACATTGGAATATGAAAGAGCCTAAGAAAGTGATTCTCTATGACTAACTCTTGTGAAAGAGATTTAAGGAATACTTTTAGGGTTTCTATTCTTTCATTGATATGAAAGGGAATGTACTAAATGTGAGGGAATGACAAACTAAGCTGATAGGATGAATGAAAACAACTTAAATAGCAATAATAATAGACTGGTGACTAAAACCAAACTAAGACAAGAAGTACAAATCTGAGAATGGAATTTTGATGTGCACCTGATATCAAAAACTGAGCTGATATGGGTAGGACCAGGTTGCTAGGCACTCTAGTTCGAGTGACTGTACTGAGCTAGAAGCTAAAAAACTGCAAATTAAACTGCTCCAAATCTTAACTTCCAAAGTCTGCACTTGATTAGGGAGGACCAAGGCGTTGCTCTAGTCCTTGAGATCTGGGACCAAATTCTAGAAATGGGTCTATGACAAATTGCTAAGATCTCCTGGAAATTACCCTCTCTAACGAAAACCTGTAACTACACTTACAAGCTGAAAAATGGTGTGTTCGTGGCTATATAGGGTTTTCCCTTAGTCACACCCCTTGTTTAGGTGATTTCCACCTCAAAAAATAGCCAATAATGTATTGAAAAGTGTGTGTGCTTGAGAATCTCATATGTTTGTAAAATCCCTACGAGCTAAAATGCAAACTAGAGTTCTACCCTAGGATGCTTTGAGTAAAAACCCTAAATGAACATAATGTAGATGCTTCAAATCACAAATGTAATAAGGATCTAAATTAATAATGTAAAATCTGAAAATGAATGATATGTAGATCTGAAGACTCGCATAGAGGTATGAAAATAACATGAAACCACACCAAACCCTAAGGAAGAGGTACAAGCCAATCAACAGTCGATGATCTCCTTATTAGTCTTCAATATCTCCTAAGCTTCCATGGATGATGAAAAAGGTTGTTGAAGACTTGATGAATGATGAATGATGAAATTGTTGCTTGTAGACTTCACATAAAACCTACACTTTCACTTCATAAGAGTCTCCTTCAATTGTTTGATTTCAGATCTTCAAATGAGGGAAATAAAAGGCTATATATATGAAACCATAACTTTAATTTTAATAATAGGCCGACTTAGAATTGATGAAAATTGACACAAAGCAGGATTTAAACATTATAATACCATCAAATTAAGCTTCCGAAATTTGGAGAGAAAAAGTCAGGACCAAAATGGTGGGCATTTCGATCTGACCGACTTTTTTCCAAATTTCTAGGGATACAAGATATGGTGATTATAAAGTCAAATCCAACACAGTAGGTCAATCCAAGGTGTTTAGATATGTGAAAATGTGCTTTGAAGATTGAAAACAGAACTATATTAGGATTGATTAAAATAAAATAAAAAGGGGCGCGCTTAGGGTTAAGGACCCAATTTTATAATATGTGAATTGATGAGAGAGGACTTTAGATTTAATTAAATTAATAATTCAATGCTTAAAGGAACCTTGAAAATGCAAAATGCAATGGGACACACTAAGGCAGGTGCTAACATGAGCATGGAATTGGACAACCCTAATTAGGGGTGTACAATTTACTACGCTACAAAAACATAGCAATATATCACACAAATTTATACTTAATTAGCCTATGGACGAAAGGTATAGGTGCGAATCAATCAAATTTGCATTTTAAAAAATGAATTTGGGAAGGACTAGTCCATCACTACGATGATGTTCCTATAATTATAAATTTATCCTAGAACATGAAAGGGGCAAACTAAAGTGGGTAAATGCATATGGAAATATGTGCATGTATAGGTGCAATATGCAAGCAAATAGGGCAATATACAAGCAAATAGGGCAATATATAGGGATGTGTGAATATATGAATTAGGATAAGTGGTAAGTGTGTAGAAATATGTATAATGGACATGTAGTTGGGATAGGGTTACCGACTTGATTTTCGTAAAATGAGGCCATTTGACAATATGTTATTGTATTAATGCTTTCCTCAAATAAATCCAAAAGTAAATGGGAAATAACATGCATATACAAATTTCACTATTACAATTATATGGATGAAGTTTATCTATTTCTCTTTTCTCAAATTTGTCTTAATTTTGTATCTTTATTTATTTACTGGTAAATTTAAAGATTAACCAAATCACAAATAAAGAACTTCATCCTCATATTAAATTTATCACACTCCTCGTCAAGAATCTATTATATAATTAAAATATAATATCTATCATAAAACAACTAAGACCATTATGTCATACACCAATATACAATTTTATGTTCAATTATTTATTATAAGAAATTGTTTTAATTTCCCACTTCTTATCTTAAGCATTTTTATTGAGGAGAAAAATTACAAACTCATGATATCTAGAAGGTAAATTCAATACACATTTTCTGGGTCATATAGACCAATTCAGTTTGAAAGACATTATAAGTCTTCCTAATCATATAATTTATAATTTTGAAAAGTCGTCCTAATAATATTTTAAAAAATACAAATGTCACATCATAATTTGTAAATTGTTAAGCATATTCTACACCTCTTAAATTTGAATAACAATAAAAAATATGTGTGTTGCAGAACTGTAAGCAAATGAGCAGTGATGGTGAAGTAATATATTTGTACGGATAACTCCAAGGCAAATCTTCTTACAACAATCAGAGCAACCCAAAATATCCAAAGCAGAAAAACTAATAAAAATGCAGACACCTCCTCTGATGAACTAACCTTCAATTATAACGCAATGAGATTTAGGTATACTGAAAAACACAAATATGAATCCCAGAAATATACAGAAATACATTGAAACCCCAAATATCGATCTTTTTTGGTGGGGAAAGCTAAAAATTAACAGAGAAACCCAAATATCGATACTGCTGGAGGCTTAAAAATCAGTTTAATGTACCAAATATCTTTTTGTGTAAAGCATCTTTCTTTGTCATGTGGGCCAGAGTGACAGGGCTAGTGGGATTTATGGGCCGACTAAACAAGTCTCCTATTGGGGATTTGCTCTTATTTAACTTCAAATTACTCTCAAATGTGATTAAGCTGAAAAGCAGAATCTGTAGAATCCTCCTCAACTGTAAATGATAAATGTTTTTGTCATCCTTAATGTAAATTATACGTCCCCAGCAGACATCATATTGACCCACAGAGTAAAAATAAAACAATACTTTGAATAATAGGTAGATCGAATGGGCCAAGCCTATAAAATGAAGAGCAGTTCAGACCAACCAAAATAGTTTAACCACTTTAATATTTTCTTACCTTATTGTCAACTTACCAAAGAGTATTGTATGACGGGATTAGAAACTCGGAAGAGGTGTTTCTCAATATAATATAGGGAGTTTTTAACAATGTAGGGCATTCTATATGTTTCACCTTGCTTCAGTTTTTCAGGTCAATGATTTGTTGGTCAAATGGATAGTTAATTTTCCCATAGATTTGATATTTTGCATTTATGGTTGACCACTTTGAAGTGATTGATTTGTTTGTAAAGAGATTTTTTTTTCCCTCAAAGTTGAGATTTTGCTCGTGGTTGCATTTTCAGATTGTTGTTGCCTTCAAGTTGACTTTTTTATCCATAGAATGTGCATCTATGGCTAGAAACTCTTATTGCTGGAGACTGTAATGTGATAGAGAATACTTCATAGTTTTTCTGCTATTAGAAAATTGTGTACTGTAAATATTCATAACTAGAGTTTTGGAGCAGCAAAAGCTATGTTGGGTTTGCAAGGGGATAGGTGGGGAACAATCAGGAGCGTCGTGCTTTGTATCGCTTTCTTTGTTTTGATTTGCAACATAAATTTATGGAATCTACGTAGAGCATGCAGTCAAGAGATTATACATTTTGCAAGAAGAAGTCTTGTTTCCTGGTAAGAAATCTTGGAACTGTAAATAGGGTTGTCCCAAGGCTAATTTGTTTTTGCTTTGTTACATTTCACCGGTTCTGTGATGTGTAACAATGTCTAGATTTTTATTGGGGAGGAATATTTACAGGAAATTGGAAGTTAAAGTTCTCTGCAATAATACGCAATACCCTGTTCCTTGAGGGATTAAGACTGAGTAGAAGGAATAAATTTTATGCAACTGCCAATGTTGTTATGTAGGAAGATGGACAGACAGCACTCAAAAACTATGAACTTAATCCAAAATTCAACGGGGGAGCCTTTGCCTGCTGCCAATCCACTTATTGTGAAAGAAGAGTACACATTTGAAGCTCATACTGCTCCTTTTAATAGTTGCCATGCATCTACTATTGTTGAGGCGAGTGAAGCATTTTAAAATCTATTCATGTCATTTATTCCATAAGCCTCTACTATTGCTTCTGACTACGATTTGCCATTAATCTGTCTACAAAGAATCTGGTATCCACAACAAATTTGAGGGCTACAAACATTACAATAGCTAGTATTTTTCCCATTTCTGACTACAGATATTCTGGACTATTTCTACAGATTGAGCCCAACCATCTATTAGTTGCATATTACGGAGGGAGTCACGAGGGTGCACCTGATGTGAAGATATGGCTGCAAAGGTACAAGGTGTGTATATGTTTTAAGTTGCTCAATATAGATTCTATTGCCATTGCTTTTGAATGAGAATGCAGAAGCAGAAAAGAGTATCCATCAAATAATGAATAAGGTGACATGTTTTATGTTCTGAATTGAATCTGACACATATAAAAACACAACAAACAACTACGGCCACTCTTTCATGGATGCTCATACATTCCATTCTAATAGATTCTTCTTCTTGAGTAGAGACTGGTCCACTGGTCCACTCTTCATGGTAGAGCCAACTTTCTTTTTGGAGCTTTGATATAAGTTCATCCTCCTCTATCAGCTTTAATTGCAACTGCTGGAGGATTCCAACAAAGAACTCAAATAGGTTCTTCTCAAATTGCTTCAATATTCTCTCAATTCCCAAACTTTTATTCAAAAGCCTTGTTTTCTCCCAAAACCAACTCATATCTTTCTTGGAGGTCTTCAAGGTTCTTCTTTTGAGACTTTGTTGTGGTTGCTCCTTGATAACCTGCACACCTAGAGAAGAATTTGAAAAACAAGGGTTATACACACAAAAATGTAATATCTCCAATTAAGCATTTATGCCCTTTCTGTATTGAACTATAAACTCAAAACCTTGTGTTTTTCTTAACCACTGTGCTTGTTATTTGCTTAATATTTTCTAGAATAATAAATAATTTAACCACTGTGCTTGTTATTTGCTTAATACTTTCTAGAATAATAAATAATTCAAAACTTATGATACTCTTGACTCAATAAATATGGCTTAAAGTTTTTTACAATATGCATAAATGCCATTATTTCCTTGTCATATATGTATAACAGGTTTTCTTTCTCGGCCAATTTTCTTCATTCTAAAGCAATAGGCCATTAATTTCGCACAAGCACAATTCTTTTGCTTTTTCTTGAAGCGTCACATTCTATTACAAAGGGCTGTGAAAAATATTGAAGTGCAAGTGCAAGACTAGATGTCACTAACTTCTTTATTCTTGGAACTTAACTCATGCTGCTTTGGTCCATACGCAGTGATCTTTTTCTATAAGATCTATGAGGGATGCCATGATGCTCCAAAACCTTTGACAGCTTTCCATAGAAATTGCATAATCCATATAATCCTTTCAGTTGAATCAGGAGCAACCCAATCAAGAATGGCTTGAATCTTACATGGATCATATTTGGTTCTCCCCTACTGATTATATCTCTCAAGTACACAAATTCATTTTTTAAGTTTCTACAACATCACTCTTTGATTTCTTTGCAAATAAGGAGTTTTCCCTCTTTCCAAGACAATTCTCAAGCAGCTCAAGACTAACACCACCAAGTATGGTCTTTCTAGGTTTCATTCCTTCTACAAAGGGGTCTTTGTGGAAATCAACACTAACTATACTTCTCTAGGAATTCAATTCACTGGTCCTCTTTTTTTGTGGCTAGCCTCTCAGTCTTGTCTTTGCAAGGGATATGCCTCATTCCCACAATGATGTATGGTTTTAGGTTTGGGTTCCTAGCTTGTGATTGAGGTTTTGAGGGTTTAAACTTTAAACAATTATGCTTTAGTATATTACTTGGCGCAAATGGACAATTCCTCAATGTATTGTCCACACCAAATTTGGCACCCAACAACCCCTTCACCTTGAGAATATCTTTAAATTAACTTGGTTTATATATAGGCTTAGATCTATGGTTGTTTCTACTTCATCTCATGGGAAATGCCTTTTTATTGGCATTATATTCCTTGGAAGTTATCACCTTGTTGGGTCCCTTTAGATGCAAATGTTGTTGGCTTTTTGAGGCCCATTTTCTCTTTTAGTCTATTAGCAGTTTTTTGAACCCCATTTTCTCTTTTAGTCTATTAGCAGTTTTTTGAACAAGCTTCCTCCTTTCTAGTACTCCATGTGTGCTACGCGTCACCTTCTTTGAGGGAAAGAGGTGAATAATCAATTTGTTAGAGAGGATATATGTTATTCATACATCCAAGTTACTTGGATCTCTTCTTTGAATTCTCTTAGCCCTAAAGTAGCTTTCTATCTTGAGTGTTTATTATATATTGCTAATTTGATCATTGTTCAATGTGCCTATCCTCAACATCATTTGTCTCATGGTTAGAGGATTCCCCTTAACAAGTTGTGGGTGTGATCCCATCATCCTTGTGTTGCAACAAACTACAATATTTTACAAAGTGAAAGGTTTTCTTGCCTTTGTTTTCTCCAAGAAGTTGAGTCTCAAGAGCATTTTATTTTCTAGTGTTCATTCTACTTTGAAATTTGTGGGATGTACCATTGTTTATTAAAAGATTTTGGCAATCCACTTTCTTTTGCTACCTGGCCGTAGATGCTTGGCTTTTTTGCCTACTGAGGTCACCACTTCTAGGCTTGAATATCCTAGTGGTGGTCCGAGATCTCTCAAATTGATTACTTCATTCTTTCAACCTGCCCTAAATGTTGTAGCCTTGTATGCACTAAGCATTCTTTGGATACTATTGATTCATGTATAGATGAAGACAAATTGGTGACGCATTGCTTATCCTTGCAGTCTAACATGGCTAAGGCTCCTTGATACCCCAAATCTCATTCCAATGGTTGTGGTTCTATCTCTTCTTGACATTGGGGACCTTCTAACACCTCTCTTTCATGACAGACTATCTAGAGGGCAAGCTTGCATGTCCAGTTTCATATATACCAAGTACCAACAATAGTTAGGAGAGGTTCTAATTGGAATCTACTGCCTCCTAGGATTGTCTAGCCTGACCCTTGAGCATTGGAGTTTCTCCATCGGGCATTTTTAAACTCTACATTTATACTCTTGTTGTGATCGATGATAATATTGTTGTCTCCTCCAATGTGTCCTATAATACTAATAGTTGGGGGATTTTAATTCCTTGTCTAGGCAATCTTCATTTGCTTCCATTGCATTGCAAGGTGTTCCCCTTGAACATCTATTTATACTTGTACTAATTTTGGGGTTAGGTTAGCCCTTACATGTCTATTTTTTTGTTTTTCTTGGTTTTTTCTTTTGGTTATGTCTAGGGGAAGAGCACTAGTAGCCGTTATAGATAACTTCGTGCACCCACAAATCCTAAATAGTACATCAGATTTTGACGATTTTTAGTTGTCTTCATATGTGACTTAACTACTTATAGCTATTCTTCTGGTTTTTGGGTAGTAACGATGCACACAATGGGATCATTTATGCGCACAAAGGTCAAAAAGTACACATTTCAAAGTGTCGCCTTGTAATATCCCAGTTATTTTTATTTTTAAGGCCAACAATAGACATCAACAAAAGATAACCCGTTAAGGTTAGAAATCATAAACTGAAACATGCTGGGAAAGTAACCCTTCCACTTTCTAATCACCAAGTGCCCAATATGGGAAGGTGAGAGCATATGGTGTTGAGGGGATCATTAATTTGATTAACTGAAAACAATGCAGTGCTTGGGCGGCAAGCCAACCCCTTCCGCTTATCCAGCAGGAAGACAAGAAAACTTGGCGGTGAATTAGCCAAGTGAGATACACAAAAGTACGAATCACTCAACCGCAATATTTCAGCGGGAGGACTACGGTTACATAACAATCTCAACTCGACCACTTATGCAGTAGGAGGACCATTACACTTAGATATCACTCGACCACTTATGCAGTGGGAGGACTGAAATTATAATTTTGCTTGATAATAGGCGGCAAGCTAGCCTCTTCCACTTTTCAGCGGGATGAGAATTACAACATAGAACTAGTTAGTAGTACTACTACTTAACCTTACAAAAATAGAAGATATGAGAAGAGAGTAATGCTGATTATCCCAAAATGAACATGAATTTTCTGCTAATATCACTTCTGTAGGCTGAAATTGCAAAATCAACAGCCTAAGAAAACTCTAAAACGCTCACAACTCTCTCAATACACATCCGAATCACCCAAAACCAGTCCCAAACCCACACTAGATCAATTGCAATACCAACCAACCAAAACCAAGATACCAAAATCCCCTTATTAATTTTGCACGCATCCCAATGCAAAACAGAAAACCACGCCTAGCTCTAGAATTTCGATTTTGTCTAGTAATTTCAAAACTCAACTAAAAATGCCACAAACTTACAAAGTGTATCGCCATTACTGGGAAGGATGAAAGAGCTGATACCCATAAGTCACTTCAACAGAGAGGTGTGATCGAAAATGCACTTAGCCACAGGCAAACCAGCAAGTCCCCAAAATCATTCCAACACCAAAAATGACTATGGCATGCTCTGAGAATGTAGTAGAATACAACACATAGCTAGGTACTATGTTTCAAGTACGAAACCGGGAAGCACTAAGGAGACGCACTTTGAAGCCTCAAAGTTCTGTCGTCAAACCGGCAGAATAACATTACAAATTTTCAAGATGATCCAGAATGGGAGCCCAAGGCTCTTATTTATAACTTCACACCATCAAATTCAAATGCAAATTGCTTCAAACTCAACTTCTTTCATTTGCATTTCATTCCACCTCATGTGGACCCCAAGAGTGGTGCCATTCTCACAAGTCAACCTTCACACTAAAAAGCATGGACCCACGATATTCACTTGGCAAACATTAGAGATGAAACATAAAATAACATCTCCCTTATTAATTTCGACATCCCCTTATTAAACATAAATTTCGCCAAGCACTTAGGAGATTTTAGATATTAATCCCAAATACAATAAATCAGTAGCAATTAATCAGATTAATTAAATATTAAACCTTAGGATAAGGAAATAATCTTTAATTGTGTCACATATGACTCCCGTACTGATTACTGTCAAAACTAGGATGAAACTGAGCCAGGAAGACCACTGAACTGATGCAGGATCAGAACCCTATCCACTGCCAGAAATAGAATTATGCCACACTGCCACTTACTAAAAATAGTAAGTCAAGAACTGATGCTCAGAAAAGCATGATCTTCGCGCCCAGTGACAGAGCATGGAGAGCTCAGTAGGACAGTATCACCAAAATAGCCATTCCTTGACTTACTAAAAATAGTAAGTCCTCGCCTCATCAATGTTGGACCCTCATTCTTCATTCCACGTAGCCTACGGGTCTCAGGAATAGGCTAATGGACCACTGGGAGGTCATCAACGAGAAGGGGACATTACAGTCCGCCCTCCCTAAAATTGCTTGTCCTCAAGCAATTGTAAGGCTGGATGCAGTAAAATCTCCTCATTTTCCCATGTAGCATCCTCTGTTGGTAGATTTTTCCATTTGATCAAGTATTCCCTGATCACTCTTCTCCTCAAAGATCGTTCCCTGAAATCAAGGATAGCTTCAGGAACCAAAACCAACTCTCCCTCCTCATCAAGCGGAGGAAACTCAGCTGAAGCAACAACATTATGCCCCAGAGCCTTCTTGAGGTGAGACACATGAAATACATTATGGATCCTGCTGCTTGCTGGTGATTCCAACTCATACGCCACTTCTCCAACCCTCCTACTGACTCTGAAAGGCCCATAAAACCGTGGCTTCAATTTCTCAACCCCACTCTTCTTGAGAGTAGACTGTCTGTAGGGTTGGAGTCTTAAATAAACCATGTCGCCCACCTCAAAGGTGCACTCAATTCGCTGTTGATCAGCATACAACTTCTGCTGATTCTGTGCATGTCGGAGATTGTCCCTTAGAATCCTCAGAATATCTTGACTTTGTTGCATCACATCCCTTGCCTGAGGGGTTCTGCTATCACCAAATACCAAGTCCGCGAAGCTAGGAGCTTCATAACCATATAGTGCCATGAATGGTGACATCCGGATGGACATGTGATAGGAGGAATTGTAACAATACGAGACCTAGGTGAAGCCATCTCACCCATGTATTCTGCTGCTCTGAGACATAGTTTCTAAGATAACCTTCCAACCACTTATTTACTATCTCAATTTGTCCATCAGTTTGGGGGTGATAACTGGTGCTTGGAGTGAGCATAGTACCACACAATCTGAAAATCTCCTGCCAGAAAGCACTTAGGAACTTGTTGTCCCTATCACTCACAATGTTCTTTGGTAACCCATGTAATCTGAACACCTCCCGGAAGAACACTTCAGCAACTTGAGCTGTTGTAAAAGAACTGGTGATGGCAAAGAAATGAGCAAACTTTGTGAGTCTGTCCACCACTACATAGATACTATCCTTCCCTTGAGCCCGAGGCAACCCAGTGATGAAATCCATGGAAATACTTTCCCATTTTTTGCCGGGAATAAGCAAAGGCTGTAACAAACCAGCTGGTAGACTGCGCTCATCTTTGTTCCTCTGACATGTATGACACTCCTTAATGTACTTCAAAACATCACTTTTAAGTCCCTTCCAAGAAAATCTCTTTTGGATCTGTTTGTATGTTTTGAAATAACCTTGGTGACCAGCGAGGGGGATGTCATGGAAAGTCTTCAAAATCTTCTCTTTTAACTTAGATTCAGCCACTATGAAGATTTTTTCCTTGTACAGTATCAATCCCTCAACCAATTTGTACCTTTCATCATGAAAAGTACCTCCTATAATGCTGGTTGCAAACTGATTTTTGGCATAATCAGCAAGCAACAACTCCCTCCAATCAGCAGTAAGCTCGCATATTAAGCTTAAATGGGGCCTTTTGGATAAGGCATCCGCCACAACATTGTTTTTACCCTTAACATACTCAATATCGAAATCGTAAGCCTGCAGCTTACTCACCCACTTTTGTTGTCTCTCATTCAAATCTTTCTGATGCATGAAGTGTTTAAGACTATTGTGATTAGTCTTAACAATGAATTTACTCCCCACCAGCTACTGCCTGAACTTTGCAAGGGCATGCATTATGGCAAGCATTTCCTTGTCATAAATTGAATACAATCTTTCAGGACCTCTCAATTTCCTGCTCTCAAAGACTATAGGATGCTTATCCTGCATGAGGACTGCACCAACACCTTCTCTAGATGCATCACACAGTAGCTCAAACGGCTTGGTGAAATCAGGCAATGCTAAAACAGGGCAAGAACTCATGATCCCTTTAAACTGCTCAAATGTTGTCTGTGCCTTTTCGGACCATTCAAAAGCTCCTTTCTTTGTAAGATCTGTGAGGGGGGCAGCCAACTGAGAATATCCCTTCACAAACCTCCGATAAAACGCACATAATCCCAAAAATCCCCTCAAATGTGTTATGTTCTCGGGAGTAGGCCAATCAATGATGTCTCTAATCTTTTCAGGATCCACCTTCACACCACCTGTACTGATAATGTGACCAAGGTAGAGCAACTCTTCCATCCCAAACTCACATTTGCACTCCTTGGCAAACAAGGATTCGGATTCTAATATGCTTAACACTTCATCCAACTGTTGTAAATGTTCTTTCCAAGATTTGCTGAATATGAGTATGTCATCAAAGAATATCAAAACAAACTTCCTTAGCTATTCTTGGAAGATTTTTGTTCATGCATGATTGAAATGTAGCAGGTGCATTAGTCAAGCCAAAGGGCATGACTAGGAACTCAAAATGCCCAAAGTGGCATCTGAAAGCAGTCTTCTCCACATCTGATGCTCTCATTCTAATCTGATGATACCCTGACCTGAGGTCAATCTTGGAAAAGAACACTGCCCCATGTAGCTTGTCAATGAGCTCATCAATTCTCGGAATAGGATACCGATTCTTGATGGTTTTCTGATTCAAGGCTCTGTAATCCACACACATGCACATGGTCCCATCCTTCTTTCTCACCAAAACAATAGCCGAAGCAAAGGGGCTTTTGCTAGGCCGTATGTAACCCATGTCAAGCAATTCCTGAATTGCTTTTTCAATCTCATCCTTCTGCTTCTTAGGATATTGGTAAGGAGTAGTCATAACTGGTTTAGCTCCTTCTTCAAGCTCAATAATGTGTTCGACATCTCTCTCAGGGGGTCTGCCAGGAGGTGGGTTTTCAAACACCTTGCTTCTCTTGGTTATCAAGGCTTGAATGTCTTCAGGATAGTTCCTATTCTTTTTTTGTGGTTCTGAGGGCTTGACCATGATCTTGCTTCTATGCGTGATCATTGCTTGAATGTTTGAGGAATAGCTGCCCTTGTCTACCAATGGATTTAAAGGCATTATCAAACACTTTGCTGCCCACTCCACCTGATTATGGCGGATCAGCCTTTCCATTCTTTTCAAGTATACCACTTTAAGTCCACCATGCAACATTCCTCTCAATACTACCTTCTTCCCTTCAAATATGAATTTCAGCTCCATGGTTTGTAAGTTTAGTGTGATCTCACCAAGAGATCTTAGCCATTGGATCCCGAGGACTGCATCATCAGTCCCACCAATGCTCACCACAAAGAAATCATCTCCGATTTCATGATTTCCCAATTTCAGAGACATGTTGGAAATCATTCGGTTACAGGATATAGTGGAGCCATCTGCTACCATGACTTTGAAGCCCTCAACTTCCTCTACCACTAGACCCCTTTTTGCCACAATCCTCTCATCAATGAAGTTGTGTGTTGCACCTGTGTCAATGAGAGCAATGGCATGATGCTCTCCAATCACACCCAGAACTCTAAAGGACTCATTTTTGTGAATGCTCGAGAGTTGAGCAACCACACCCCTATCTTCTGACCCATATTCAGGCCCTTCAGGAGCCTCTTCATACTCGCTGTCCTCAACTTCAGTTTGCTGTTCTGATATTTCAGAATCTGATCCATCTGCAAAATATCACTCCATCTGATGCAAATTCCCCTTTCCATGACACTTATGTCCGGGGGCCCAAGGATCTCTGCAAGAGTAACAAAGATTCTTCCTTCGAAGCTCTTGACGAAGCTCATCATCCATACGTGGAGGGAACCTCTTGGTCTGATTCGTGAACTTCTTCTTATCCTTTCTGAAAGGAAAAGGCTTGGACTGAATTTTACTCCTTAGGGCAGCCAACTCCATGCTTCAAGATTTTTTAATAGCTTCTGCCAGGGTGGGCGGATCAAAAGCTTTGACCCAACCTTTCAAAGGTTCCTCAAGTCCTTCAGTGAAAAGGACAACCAACTGCTTCTCCGAGATTGCTACTTACCATAACTGACAGGTTTTGGAATTCAGTTACGTAAGTGTCCAACGAACCTTGCTGCTTGAGTTGTGCAAGTTCTCTAAACTTCACCTCTGGATCCCTGGTGTCGAATCTCTCGATCAGCTTGTTGGTGAAATCAGCATAGGTGGTGATTAAGTTATGACCAAGGGTGACCAACCCATGGTACCACCATTCGTGGGCCACTCCATCCAAGTGCAACGTAGCAAACTTGATGGCATCCTCCTCCGGCATAGGCCTCAAGGACAAGTAATTGTCCAACTTCTGTACCCATGCTCTAGCGGTGCTCTTAGCACTTCCATCAAAGTGTGCTAAGGTCACTCTTCCAAGAGCTTGCTGATAATCTCTTGGGGCAGGAGACTTGTAGTCATTCCTCCTTCCTCTCTTCATTTTCTGATTCATAAGCTAATCCAGAGTTAGGATATCTCGGATCTCACCAGGAAGAGAAACATACTCCATGTAGTTGTTTCTTATTTCATCAGTTGTGGGTATTTCTGTTTCAGCTTGTTGTACTTCTCTTGGCAGAAATACAGGTTGTAAAGGTCTTGGGGCTGAACCTCCATTGTTACTCCCATTGTTACTCCCGCTTCCATTGCCTACAGGAGCATTAGAAGTGTTGGCTTTTGGTCCATTGTTGGGTTGGTTAGGGGTCCCAACAACGTTCTGGTTAAGCTTGGCCAGCGATAGAGACATCATGTCCATCATGGCATTGAATTGTCTCTCAGCCTTCTTATCAAGTGCCTCATTCGGTTTTGTAGTCTTATCTGCCATTGAATCCACTAAATCTGAAGAATCTAAATCCTTCCCTCTGTTCCTCAGTACTTCTGAAAATGTGTCCTCTTCCGACATTGTCGGAATCTGAAACTGCTGTCTCTATTGTTCTTTGTTGTAGTATCTAACGTCTCTGTCACTCATGGAGACTTCTGAACCCACTGAAACTCACAGGCTAGTAGGAAAACCAGCACTGATACCACTGTAATATCCCAGTTATATTTATTTTTATTTTTAAGGCCAACAATAGACATCAACAAAAAGATAACCCGTTAAGGTTAGAAATCATAAACTGAAACATGCTGGGAAAGTAACCCTTCCACTTTCTGATCACCAAGTGCCCAATGTGGGAAGGTGAGAGCATACGATGTTGAGGGGATCATTAGTTTGATTAACTAAAAACAATGTAGTGCTTGGGCGGCAAGCCAGCCCCTTTTGCTTATCTAGCGGGAAGACAAGAAAACTTGGTAGTGAACCAACCAAGTGAGATATACAAAAGTACGAATCACTCAACCGCAATATTTCAACGGGAGGACTGCAGTTAAATAACAATCTCAACTCGACCGCTTATGCATGCAGCGGGAGGACCATTACACTTAGATATCACTCAACCACTTATGCAGTGGGAGGACTGAAATTACAATTTTGCTTGATAATAGGCGGCAAGCCAGCCTCTTCCATTTTTCAGCGGGATGAGAATTACAACATAGAACTGGTTAGTAGTACTACTACTTAACCTTACAAAAATAGAAGATATGAGAAGAGAGTAATGCTGATTATCCCAAAATGAACCTGAATTTTCTGCTAATATCACTTCTGCAGGCTGGAATTGCAAAACCAGCAGCCTAAGAAAACTCTAAAAAAGCTCACAACTCTCTCAATACACATCCGAATCACCCAAAACCAATCCCAAACCCACACTAGACCAATTGCAATAACAACCAACCAAAACCAAGATACCAAAATCCCCTTATTAATTTTGCACGCATCCCAATGCAAAATAGAAAACCACGCCTAGCTCTAGAATTTCAATTTTGTCTAGTAATTTCAAAACTCAACTAAAAATGCCACAAACTTACAAAGTGTATCGCCATTACTGGGAAGGATGAAAGAGCTGATACCCATAAGTCGCTTCAACAGAGAGGTGTAATCGAAAATGCACTTCAGCCACAGGCAAACCAGCAAGTCCCCAAAATCATTCCAACACCAAAAATGACTATGGCATGCTCTGAGAATGTAGTAGAATACAACACATAGCTAGGTACTATGTTTCAAGTACGAAACCGAGAAGCACTAAGGAGACGCACTCTGAAGCCTCAAAGTTCTGTTGTCAAACCGGCAACATAACATTACAAATTTTCAAAATGATCCAAAATGGGAGCCCAAGGCTCTTATTTATAACTTCACACCATCAGATTCAAATGCAAATTGCTTCAAACTCAACTTCTTTCATTTGCATTTCATTCCACCTCACGTGGACCCCAAGAGTGGCGCCATTCTCACAAGTCAACCTTCACGCCAAAAAGCATGGACCCACGATATTCGCTTGGCAAACAATAGAGATGAAACATAAAATAACATCTCCCTTAGTAATTTCGACACCCCCTTATTAAACATAAATTTCGCCAAGCACTTAGGAGATTTTAGACATTAATCCCAAATTCAATAAATCAGTAGCAATTAATCAGATTAGTTAAATATTAAACCTTAGGATAAGGAAATAATATTTAATTGTGTCACATATGACTCCCGTACTGATTACTATCAAAACTAGGATGAAACTGAGCCAAGAAGACCACTGAACTGCTGCAGGATTAGGACCCTGTCCACTACCAGAAATAGAATTATGCCACACTACCACTTACTAAAAATAGTAAGTCAAGAATTGATGCTCCAAAAAGCATGATCTTTGCACCCAGTGACAGAGCATGGAGAGCTCAGTAGGACAGTATCACCAAAATAGCCAATCCCTAACTTACTAAAAATAGTAAGTCCTCGCCTCATCAATGCTGGACCCTCATTCTTCATTCCACCTAGCCTACGGGTCTCAGGAATAGGCTAATGGACCACTGGGAGGTCATCAACGAGAAGGGGACATTACACGCCTGATACCTAATTAATGATTTTCTAGTAACTGTCCACTCAAAATCTCTAGTACTTGTGGACAAATATCCCAATAGTTTTGCACAAATGGGCCAATTATGAACAAAAATTGACAAAAAGTGATCGGCTATTGGTACATGTGAAATTTATTAATGGGCTTTTCAAAAATTGGAACTTTGAGGGCTATTGGGGGATCACTATGACAATAAGTGTGTGGTTATTGGAACTATGACGGCTACTGGTGCTCTTCCCCTAGGACCCCTTTTGCACTAATTCTTTGTTATTGTACCTGATGTACATTCCAATCCAATTGGCATATTCTTGGTCATTGTGGACTTTAATATAGTTTCATAATTTTTCATTCTTTCTTTCTTTTCACCTTGAAAATCTTGTATTGGATAATGCACAACATGACAGCAAGAGAAACTATTGGTATTTTTTGTTGTTTTTGGACTTCATCCACCATGTGTTTCTTCATGGGTGTTGAAACCTTTTGTATGTTGTCAGCTATTTGAAGTTCTTAATCTACAATCCCAATCGTGTATATGCTTCTAAAGGTCTTGCATTGATCTGTGGACCAAATTTCCTTGCAGGTGTAGCAAAGTCCTTTTGAAGGACCATAGGGTCCTGTTGATGTGTTTTTTTATGCACATGCAAACACAGAATAAAATACCAAGGTATCTTATCCTCTCTTGAACAAAGTTACTCAAATGTTGAAGATTAGCTTAAGGATCACTTGAGATAACTCCAAGGTTCTTGTATGTTAGGTCACGACGTGTGGATAAGCTTGTTGGTTTGATGTGATTATGCTGGAATCACGAGGGGACTTATGTTGAATTGTTGATTACTTGAATCGCTAGAACTTAGATCCTAACTACTCACTTGGAGAATAAAAAAGAGCAAAAGGCATAGGGTTTAGGGAGTCTAATCTAATCCTAAGAATGCAAGAAAATGGATGAATGGTTCAATGGAATCCTACTAGGTGAGGTCTCACCATCAACTTGAACAATTTGACACAAGCTCGGTGCAATCTTCTAAGGGATAATTCAAAGATGTTCAAATCATTATCATCAAACATTGATTACCATTCAAGTTAATGCATAAACAATGGATGTATAACAATTCAAAGTTAAGCTCATATGACTCCAGTTGACCACGCAAGGCACTCTTACAATCAGCAAGAGGCTAGTGGTATGGACTAAACGGATTCCACACAAATGCATTCAACAAATTCCTCCACTCAATCTAATCAACATGAAAGTAAATTAAGAAGTAAAGACCATGCAAGTTGTTGAAGTAACTAATCAAATTCACCATAATTTCAATGAAATCAATTGTTCTTTACAACAAGGTTTTGGCAACAATCTTTGCCTTCTCCTAATCTAAATTCTATTCCAATTGCTATTCACTATTCTATTCCTCTATTCTATTACTATTCTCTCTTCCTATTAACCTTTACAAATGAAGAACTCTCAATACGATTCAATGGCTCAGATCAATTCAAGATCAATGGCCGAGATTACTAAATTAGGGTTTGTTACAACAAACTCTATTCCAGTCAATGAAATAATTGCAATATTTGGACACGTGTCCTCTCTGGAATATTTGACCAATGGATAACGGGGGTAGGTGCCTTGAAGTTTATGCTATCATGGACGAGTCAAGTTCAATGAATCAAGACGTGCTAATGAGGGACCTCTTCGATTGGTGGAGTGGTCACTTGGATGCCACTTCTACTTGCTCAAAGTAGTGGTGGTGGGAAGCATTGATGTAGTCGAGTCATTCCTCCATCCTCGCTTGCTTGCCTTAGGGTGACTGTATGACTTCATCCTTCGCACTCCTTTGATCTCTTCATGTCTCCATGGTGCGGTGAGAGTTGAGATTCCTCTTGGGCATTCTCGTGCTTGTAAATGAATTTTTCCCCTTTTCATGGTGGTGTAGATGTTACAATCTTCCTCCTTTTGCTTTGTAATCACCATCCTTGATGTTTTTGTATTTGCTAATGAAGTTTTCCTCTTGAGGACATCTTCTTGACCTTGACATTGAAATTTCCTCCTAATGACACTTGTTTTGATTTTCCTCCAACCTGATCCACTTGATTTCTTTTTTCATCTCCTGCAAAACAAACAAATGGGTATCAAACACACATGATATATACCTTCTATATAACTTCCTAATTTGATACGATTTCTGATTTTATGTGGTTTGCAGGTTTGATAAGAGGAGGTCACTCCTAAGGGTGGGCAATGGAAGTTGGAGCAAATTTGCTCATGATGAGAAGCAAAGGAGGCTTAGCATCATTTCATCACTTCTCTACCAATTGATCTCTTAAGATTTAGTTTTCATGTGCAAAATTGATCATATCACCTTCATTGAATGCATTGAGGATGACTTCGGTCCAAGATAGAGGCAAGCGAAGAGGATTTCGCTCCCAATGAGGGGCAATAGAATGCAATATCCCTTGCTGATTATGGCCTTAAAATGCTGAAGATGGGCTCAAGGAATATTGTCAAATAGGTGTCCTATAACCCTTAAACTTGTTGTTACCAAAATCTGATTGCTTTCTTGTTGTTTATGACCCAAGGTATAATATCAAACAGTTCACATACCAACATTAGGCTTGCTGTTCTGAGTTACAAACTGATAACCTTGCGTGTTATTGACATAGAAAAGGCTTTGCATAACTTTGTGTGTTATTGACACTGATACACATGGAATGTATTTGCAAAATATTTCATTGATATCTAACATTACAAACTCAATGCATAATGACTCTTTTGATATTTCAAATGCATATATATAAATCACTAAACTGAAAACAACTTGAATATGCATCAAATTGGGGAATTGTCATTTTTGTCAAATAGTTGCCATGCTTCAGAATAACAAACTGAATATCCAATACTGCTGTCATTAAGATCTGATTACAATTTCAGACTGTTTCAAATGTTTATTGCTCAGACATGAATGACAAATTAGATACTCTTATGGCTGCCCTACTTTTCTGAAGACTGGGTACTCAGAAAATATGACATTTCATAGGCAAACAATGATCAAGAACCTGATTTGCTGATGGCAAATTGAAGAGACACCTCCATCGATGATGGCAGAATTTATTTAGGATTTTTAGAGGCCTTTATGATAGAAATCGCCCCCTAGGAGTATGGTGCCATATGCCCTTGAGTTGCAGATGTAATAACAAATAAATACAGCACTCTCTCCCTTCCAAGTAATGATTGAAATGATTGCCAAGGCCAGCCGAGTTGAATGAACAAATGCCCACAAAATTCTGAGCAGCCAGCAATGAATAATGAGTGAAAATGTGTGACTCAGTAGGTCTGATCACCCTTCATGGCAAACCACGATTTGGACTGAAAATCACCTTCAAACTCCTCCAAACCACCACCCAAAATACCTCCAAGAAATCACCTAACTATTGATTAAAGTGCAGATATAAAATCATCAATTGCACCTAAGTCTGAAACATTCCTTCCCAGCCGTACTCCAAGATAGCTAAAGCTAAAACTCAATAAGCTCCAAGTTGAACTCCTGAGGTAGAGCTCACAACCAGCGATAATTTGGAAGATCTTTCACAACCTCAAAATCATATTATCAATTGAGAGTTTCCGTTCCCAATGGCTAAAGATAAACTGCAGAAACCGTTGGCTCCACAAGCTATCAAACAAAGAAAATGTCAAAAACATTCGATGCCAAAATAATGAGCCTCACCCTCTATTTATTCTTTTCCTCACATGGGTCGGCCTCCTTCTAGAAGATTCTCTTTCATAAAATAATATTTAATTGCACTTTAGATAATATTAAAATATCATTAAAATATAAAGTGCAATTAACAACACACGCGACACCATATGTAAGAATTCATTATCTCACACAAAATCATATAAAAATAAAATGTGAAGCCACAAGCAACTGCCCAAGCGACCCTCTCATCAACTCCTTGGCCTACGAGGGTCAAGTAATAGGCCAAACCCTTCTGTGGACTGATCCTCATGAAAATGGGGACATTACACAGAAGTTCTCTCAAACCTAGTCCAATTCTACCCTTCATCACTTCAGGTTTGAATACTTTGTCATTCATGCAAGTGGAGGCATCAAATTAACTTGGAAGAGGGCTCTATAAGCAATTTCGCTCCTAACCTTGGGCACATGAAGTAAATTTCAGTCCAACTAGGGAGCACTTGAAGTTGAAATCGCTCCAAAGAAGGAGCACTTGAAGGCAAATTCGCTCCAAAAGTGGTGCACTTGAAGTTCTCTCCAAAAGTGGTGCACTTGAAGTTCGCTCCAAAAGTGATGCACTTGAAGTTCGCTCCAAAAGTGATGCACTTGAAGTGGTTTTCGCTCCAAAGCAGGAGCACTTGAAGTGAATTCTAAATCAAAATCATGTTCAATATCTTCACTCACGATAACTCAAACGCTTTAAATCGCACTCAATCAAGGCTTCTCAAGCAAATTCGCTCTAAAGGAAGAGCACTTGAAGCAAATTTCGCTCCAAAGAAGGAGCACTTGAAGTGAATTGATCTTTAATACTTAGCACTTCCTTGTTCACTCTCTTTCATTCCATCCATTCGAGTGGTTTCAAACTGCGTTCTAGGATCAATTTCGCTCCTACTAGTGAGCACTTGAAGTAATTTGAAAATGCATCCTTTTGAGTTGAATCTCATCATTTTCTGTTTTAGTTTATGCTCCTATATACCAAAAGACCTCAAAACTCACCTTGATTGTGGCTTCACCTTCTACCGGAGTCATTTAGAAGTGAAATTCGCTTTGAGAGAGGGGCACTTGAAGTGAATTTCGCCCCAGAAGAGGAGCACTTGAAGCATCCCTTACTAGCAATCTCTCATTCATTCCTTGGTTGAATTCATGATAAGCTTCACTTCTCATGTGATCTAGACGTTATTGAAGGCTAATAAACTCACTCATTTCCCTTAATTGTTGCTCAAGAAGTCCATTTCGCTCCTAATTATGAGCAAGAGAAGCAGATTTCACTCCAACTAGGGAGCACTTGAAGTTGCCTACATACTTGACCCAATTTATGTTTCCTTGCATTCCTTGATCAAATTGAGATATTACATAATGATGAGAGGGTATCTTAAGTGACTTGGAGAGCTTGGTGAGGATCTCGCTCCTAATGAGGAGTAGTAGAAGCAAAATTCGCTCCTACTAGGGAGCAATTGAAAATTTTATATACTTAGTCAAAATTTTGCTCCCGAAAGTCACCTTTCACCGGGATGTATATAAGTCACTCGGATGACAAAAGGAACACTTGCATTGCTGATTAGGTTTAAACTTTTTAAGGATTCCTCCATCAAACCTCTTCCTCAGTATGCGCAATTTGACTTCTCCTTTCTACCATTTTGCTATTGCAGACTTTGAGTGAGTGAGCTGACAATCACCCCCTCATCTCATAACACTCCATTTCACACCTCACACAGGGCTATCCACTTGACTCCTGGCCTCTTGACCATCTATACCTCTTCAATGCAAAGGCTAATAGCTAAGGACTCTAACACTACCGACGGCTAAGCTAAGACAACTACCTTAGAAAGCGAAAAAAGTGGGGGTCCCCATTTGCAATGTGGCGATGTGTGAATACATCACAACAGGTCCATGAGTAGCTTTTGATGAGCCAGCACTTAAAATCAAAGAAGCTTTGAAATTTTCACTGCCCTTAAAGCCATCCTTTGCTAGCATGGGAAGTTTGGGGGCTGTACCTGATGTTGTTTGATTCCTAACCACTTTGGAATAGGCCTTCATTTGTTTTATGGACTCCAACAACAAATCTATATACATAGAAATCAGTTGTCAACGAGAGATCTTTTCGACAACAATCTTGTTTAATGGATGTCTTGGAAGAAATAAACTCAGGTATAGACCTTAAAGATTCCAAAGAATGTGATTACAAACCCTTCCCAAGTGGTTATCTCCTAGCAATCACATTCAATGGTATTTGCCAGTGCTTCACACTCAACCATTTGCTACTAATCAAATGCTAGATTCTTGAAGGCATTATGTGGCAAACTGATTTTATTTAAATCTCCTCCCACGGGAAAATTTAAAGAAATGATTTAGAATCTCAGTCCAAAGCCCAGTTTTAGTACTCTCATTCATGCCATCAAACTTGAGAATGGGGATATCGCTCAACAATCTCTGATTTATGTGATTTCCCTCTTGATCTCTTTGCATGTATCTATTAGGTTCCCCTTTACAATATCTTGCAATAGTGACCCCCACTGATCAGGTCGTCCAACTGCTCTAATTCTCTCTAATTCTGAGATAGATGAAGATCTTCATCTTCATCCCTATCCATCCATGGTTGTGATGCCATTATCCGTCTTGTTCATGATCTCCTTTAATTTGCCCATTGAACTTTCGAGGGTTTCTTTCATTGACAGTGCCAACTCCAATCTCTAGTTTTATTCTTCTTGTTTGATTGATATTGGAACCATTATAAGTACTCCCACCATGCCAAGAATCACATGTGGCATGTTTAATAAAAAATAAAAACAACAACAACAACAACAATCCACTGGAAACTGAGATATTTATCTTTTTCAAAAATTTCTGAAACTGAATTAAAACGTTTTGACAAGATGGAAATACACCAAATATGGAAAACTCAACTTTAGACTATCAGCTAATGCTTTAAATGAGCATGCAAACTCATAATGATTTCTCAAAAAGGTATCTACTAAGGCTTGATCCAAGAACGTTATGGCTGCTGCATTTGACGGCAATCAATCTTCTATGTACCTGCACTGCTTTTTCCAGCCAAAAGAAGAAAAAAACTCTCTTGATGTTTTAAGGCATTTTGTAACTGACTTCAGAGTCTCGGACTTCTTTTGCCACAGTGGGATCAGTTTCTCTTGTAATTGACATATCATAATGGGTGTAGAGCTGATGTTAACTGAACAATAATTATTGGCTGATGTTAACTGAGCCATAATTATTGGCTTCATCACTTCTCTGTAACTGATGAATTAACGATTTATTCCTGCAAAACTGACCCATAACTGATAACTGCTATGTGTTTAACTTTTGTCGGCAAAACTGATGTGTAACTAATATTCATTTATACTTAGATAAATGATGCAACCTAACTGGTGCTGCCCAACTGACTTATTGTTGCATATCAGATTTACTTTTTTGCAAGTGATCATTCCTGGAAATTATATAGTATTATAGAGATATCATCCTTCCAAACAAGGCTTATGTGTTATGCATCATAACATTTGATTACGCTTTCAAGTTTCATGTACAATATTTGGGGCATAGATACAAACCAAAACATAGATTTCTGGTTTCAAACTTGATAAAAGTTCTTCTCATCAGCTCTCCAAAGTGGAAACCCGAGGAATATCATTTTCACAATGTGTCAATGAGAAAATGGAACCCGATTTCCCCATTCTCATGAAAAGATTCAAAGAAATAGGTTCTAGTTTCTTGTTTAGAAAGTTTGTATATAGTACCGTGGTCTGTATCTTGTATAACTGTAGACAAACCATGTGATTCCATAAAATTAGAGCCATATTATGTGAGTTATACACTTGATTAAATCAATTTAAATTAGAAATATACGTAGTGTGATTCACTACGAAATAATCTGGGAGACAAGATCAAAGCTCACTAGGAAAAGATTCCCTATCACACGCTTTCCTAACATACTAGTATGTAATCAGTTAAATCCACAGAATTATAGAATTCTGTTGATCCTTTTGTTGCTGGAGATTCACTGTGAAATAATCTGGGAGGAAAGATCAAAGCTAACTAGGAAAAGATTCCCTATCACACGCTTTCCTAACTTACTAGTATGTAATCAATTAAATGCACAGAATTATAGAATTCTGTTGATCATTTTATCACCGGTACTCACTTAACTAGACCATACATGCATCAGATTTCCATTCTCATGATACTATCTAGAGCAATACATGTTGCTTGGACATGGAAAGAAATAGGTTCTAATTTCTTGTTAAGAAAGTTTGTATATAGTACCGTGGTCTGCATTTGTGTAACTCTAGACAAACCATGCGATTCCATAAAATTAGAGACATATTATGTGAGTTATACACTCAATTAGATTAATATAAACTGAGAAATATACGCAGTGTGATTCACTGTCAAATAATCTGGAAGGAAAGATCAAAGCTCACTAGAAAAAGATTCCCTATCACACACTTTCCTAACATACTACTACGAAATCAGTTAAACACACAAAATTATAGAATTCTGTTGATCCTTTTATCGGTGGAAACTATTCATGGGCTACAACTCTCTTAAATAAACCATACATGCATCAGAATGTTGAAAAATCTTTTAATGTGTCCTTGGCTTTACACTTTAGTTGCAAAAATAATGATGAGAAAGTGGCTTCATTTCTTTAAACGTTTATGGAAAACTAGCATACCTTGTACTGAAGAATGTTTCTACTGTAAACTATCGTGCATTCAGTTTCCTTCTGCCTCCCAGATCATTTGTTCTGAGTTCTATGTATTGCCATTTCAGCTATATTCTTTCACGTAGTACTGTACAAGAATATTCAGAACATGTAAAATCAGTGTTTATTCCTTTTCAGGATGGTATGTGGCATGCTCCAGAGGTGGGAGACGAGGAACTTAATGTTTCGATGTGGAATCCAGTTCTTTTTAAACTTCCTAGTGGTGAATTGCTTCTATTCTACAAGATTGGTCAAGAGGTGCAGAAGTAAGTTGAAATTCCGATATTTGTCGTTGGCACATTCTGGCTGTTGTTTAACGCTTTTCTCTAGATTTTATGAATTACAGATATAGATAAATCTAAGATTTCAGAAGTGATTAGACTGATCTGAAAGGAATTCTGATTTTTTTTTGTTACCCATTTTGAGGAGAAAGAGAAGTGCCACAAACAAAAAACTTTTAGCTCATTCATGCCAATGGCAAAGAAAAAATATAAATCTTTTGGGGAAAGATCCAGCAAACTAAAAGTATAAGATTTTTCTCAAAAGAGAAAAAAAAATGGATTTAAAAAAAATAAGGAAAAAAAGACTTGTTATTTTTAACTTTAAATGCATTTCAATAGCATAAAGCTATACGGAGCAAATAAAGTTGAAAGGTTAGCCATGAAATAGGGCTTTGAGAGTTTTTGTCATTTATTTTCATATAACTGATTATATTGTACTGTACAATGTATATGAATAAATAATAATATATGCTAATAATTTTTAAATTTTCGGTTTCAATTCACTTTGTGCAAAGTTAATCTCCATTAGATCCTTGAAAAAATGGCCTTCCATGTACGAGGGAGAGATAGATACTTGATTCCTTCCGAGAACAATTTTCATTTTGTTTTTTTGAAAGTACTCGAAATCAACCTTTAACTTTAAATCTAAATAGATTGAAGCTTAATTTTCATTTGTAGTTTTTTATGCAGTCTACTTATTCGTTGTGTGAGTTTTGTCCTCACCTGATTCTTTGCAGTGTAAGTAGCAAATGGTTTTTAGAAATGACGTATTATTTTCCATCAGAAAGTCTTTTGTTTCTGCTAAGACTAGTTCAGGTTTACAAAGGTTGTCTTTCCTTGCCAGTGAACATATTGTTGAAAAAAGGAAAAAATATCCGACTGTTATATTTTGATATCTCAATGGGTAAAATGGAAAGTAAGCATAACTTTACTGTATTTCGAGTCTCGCCAAACATAGCCCAGTCGCACTGCTCAAAACCAGCAAAAAAATTAGCTCGTTTGTGTCGTCCAAAACGTCCCTTCCAAATGCCCAAAAAAACATAAAAAAATCCATGAAACGTCACCGGAAAACCCTAAAACGACATAATGTTTTCACGGATTGGCGATAATTCGCACAGGTAGGTTACAATCCGTAGTGTTTTTAATACTATTTTTTCACAACTAAAATGTGATTGCACAGAAAAAATATTGGGCAAGTTTTTCAAGGCAAAATTCTCAATCCACTACCATTAGCATTAATCGTGATTTTTGCCCTTGCTTCTATGACTGGAAGAGATCTTCTGTACAATTACTTCTAGGTAGCACCATATGGTTATTCTTAGTCCCACTAGAAAGAAAGTGATAAATGAGCTTGCTGGATTCATAACCTGCACATCTCTTCCATAAGAGTAGAGATATGTGTATAACAAAGAAACATCCAAATTTGAATCATAAAGATACAGGTGAAACTTGAAACTAATTGTGGCAGTGTGGTAGTTTGTTCTTTACTGCACTTAGGAAGCTATCTAAGATTCTAAAATACCAACAGGCTGAAAATATCCCTATTAACTAATTGACGGGTCGCTCCGATATGCACTCCCCGACTCCCTGAGGTTCAAGTGTTCACCAAAACAAGACTACTACCAATGCATTGGTCTGCTATGTAAGATTGTGACTTTGCAACTGGAGGTATGAATCTTGTTCCAGTGTGAAGTACCATACAAATAAGACAAAGGGCTACCACACATTGGATAGTATTTTATATCGTGTTACATGGATGCATTCTTTTTTCCACTCTTGTTTGTTTTGAATTATTTACTTCAGCCTTTCAAGAAAGCATCAAAATCCCTCCCATGATTGCGCTTCCAATCTGTCATTGCTTCATATTTCATATAATATCATGACCATCATCCAGACCTATACAAATTATCAGCATGCTATTGAGCAAACCTCAAGAACTTGCATATTGTTAAATTGCAAAATGTGGAGTCTCTATTGCATTTTACCAAAATTCAAGAGCACAAACTAATCTGTGATATTTCTTGTTAACATAATTATTTCAGGTGGAGTGGGTGTATGAAAAGATCAGGTGACAAGGGTGTGTCTTGGTCAGAAAGGGAACAGCTCCCACCTGGAATTTTAGGTCCTTCTAAGAATAAGGTGCTGAGACCATAAATGATAAAATAAGTTCTTGCATATTTAAATCTCTATAACTTGGGGTCACTCATATCTCGGTTATCTGCATCTTTTTAGCCTCTACTCTTGGATGATGGGAGCTTATTGTGTGGCTCCTCAGTTGAAAGTTGGAATGCTTGGGGTGCTTGGATGGAGGTTAGTTTCATCAGCTCTCTCTTGCAGAAGCAATTCCAGATATAGCAGTAGCAGTTAATATTAAAAAAGAATGTGTTTGTACAAGCAGTTTCTGTGCAGAAATGTTGACAGAAATTTTCTGGTCTGATGAAGATTACACATGATTCGGGTTACTCATGGAGAAAATATGGACCTATATACGTTCCTGGATTCCCAATGAGTGTAATTCAACCAGTACCCTATCTGACTGTGAATAAGACCATACGTATGTTGCTGCGTTCAACGGAGCAGATAGGCAAGATTTGCATGGCAGAATCATCAGATGGAGGCTTCAGCTGGAGTTATGCTAAACCAACAGTGCTTATAAATCCAAATTCTGGTAGCTATTAGCATAGCTAAATGGTTTGCATTCAAAGTGAATTTGAATCCCATCTAGCATATAATTGAGCTTTACAATAACTGGCAAAAAGCATCTAGGGCTTTTCTGGATTTTAGATTACTCACAAAATATTGAATGGACTTGTTTCAAAACAGGCATAGATGGTGTAAAACTGCATGATGGGAGATTGGTACTTTTCTACAATACAGTATCACGAGGAGTGCTCAAAGTTGCTGTATCAGATGATGATGGAGATTCATGGAAGGATGTTCTTACACTGGAGGATCAAGAAGGAATGGAGTTCTCATATCCAGCTGTGGTTCAAACTATGGATGATCTCGTTCATGCAACTTACACCTATAACCGAACACAAATCAAGGTAGGTCTTCTCAGACTGAGACAACTAGTTCACTACTTTGTTGATTAAACAGTAATTTGAAAACTAACATGCAGCTTGCTTTGCACAGCATATAGTACTTCAAACAACAGAACTGTGATAATCCAAAAAGTTTCTTAGCTCATCTTAAGCGATCCTATTCAATAAGCAGAGCTATTGTGCAAAGCATTTTAATTCATTATTCCCATTAATTATGGGCAGATTTTTCTGAAATTCAATTACATACTCATCTGTAATTGTAGAAGATTGTAAAATATTTGTCCAAAAAGACCCGCTTATTTATCGGAATTGTATTATATCAAGACACAGTAATTTGGAAGTTGAGTAACCTGATCAGGCAGAAAAAAAATTGTACATGTGTGCTTTCTTGTGGTGGAGCAATCATTTGTAATCAACTCTGCATGTGATCAGAGGTGGGAAAAAATATTCCAAACATAAATTTCTTATGGGTCATCAAATAAAATTTTCACGATATTTTGACAATCATGAGACTGGATAATGCAAAAACAAATTAATTTGGAACTAAACGGTTTTTTCCCAGAAAGACAAACTGAATTTATTCAAATGCCTGAAATACTTGTCCAATCAAAGACCATTTGCAGTCTAACCTGAATTATACATTCTGTTTTTTTGGTTCTCAATATTCTGTAAATGTAATAGATTTTGAGAATTGCTTCTGTGAGATTGACTTTTCGAATGTAATAAATAGTCAAAGATTTTTTTCAACTTGTATTTTTCTAAATAAAGTTATCTGATTTTTGGCCATTCCCAAAATGGTATGCATATGCAGTAGTAAGTGCAGTCAAAACCTGCTGGGAAGAAGGCTTTGAAACAGTTGAGGACTAAATCAAAACGTATCATCATTTAAACCGCATACAAAAGACATCAAAATTGCTAGCCTCCTTTTTAAAAAAATTTTGTAAGTTTTTCTGAAGAAAATCTAGAGATGTTTTAAGTTTTTAACCATAGATTGCAAACTCTGCGAGTGCTCTCCAAGTCGCCGATACTCTATTTTTTTTGCTGTGTGAGTTTTTACAAGTTTAACTTATGAATTTTTACAGACTCGGGAAAAATGCAGGTTAAAACGCTGGCATGGGCGAAATGCTGGTTAAAATGTGTTTTTCGTACATTTTTTTGTGCTATAAAACCATAGGTTTTCTCTTTGAGATGTCAATTCTTAACTTAATACATTTTGTAAATGAATTTTGCACAAAAAGATATGTTTTTAATAAGAAATTAATATTATTAATAATTTCTAAATTGCCGATTCAAAAATTTTGGGCTTACCGAATACTCCCCAATTCCAAGTCTGTGAACTATGGACTTTAAACAATGGATTGCCATCTGCAGAGTTCTGATGGGATCCGGTGAACTATGAACTTTAAACAATGTATTGCCGTCTGACTTCGCAACTGTGAATTGTAGTCAGCCTCATCTTTTCTCTACCCAGAGATGTATTTCTACTCATGGTATGTCCAAATACTGGTTCATCTTCAAAATCAGCTCGGGTACCAGCACAAAAAGATTCTAATCACAATGATCCTGAGATTAGACGAAATACAGTACGAGATATGGGACTGAGCAGGTGAACCCAATATGTGTTTAAACTTTATATGCTTAGGATCTCTCCAGGCCATGCAAGAAGTCCATTTGTTTGCTAGATATATATAGGCTAACCAGTATGCAGGTATTTGAGAACTTTCAAGTCGGAGACAAAGGTGTGCAGGTGTCAAAGGAAAAGTATCGGCTCAACTTACAGTGGGAATACATCTATTTCCACTCATGGGAGTGAGCTGGCAAACATGGTATGCCAATTAGCAAATTAGATTTTTGTTTTTTTTTAAATTGTAAGTTCAAGTTTCTTCTTAACAAGAGTTATGGGTGAACTAATGAATTTTGACTAGAGTTCATATGTATAGAGATTGATTACACAACTAACACCTCTAAGCAGAAAGGTTTCCCATGAGTTTGTGCATAGTAAGGTAGGTGGGTGAAATACTTTTATATCTCCAATATTTTAGCCACAAACTATATCAGAAAGCAATGTTAAGATGCAAGCAGATACCATGAGGAATTATCCAAGGCCAGAGTCCCCTCCAGACTAGCTAGTCTATGGTGAAGACATATATCTCAAGAAGAGCACGATGAAAGACCCACCGTGGAACTCAAGAATGATCATCATTGCTAATTTTCCCAATGCACTATGCTGCTCTATGTGCTTCAGTGTGCAAATTTTTACAAGCCAGCAACAAAATGGATTAAGTGGTGCACTGAACAAGTCAATGCCAATTTAAGCTCTCAATATATTGAGGTAATGCTCAGGCTACATGAAGCAAATTGTTATCAATATAAACAGAGAGAATAGATGCCTATGCCCAGAGTCTAGATGCATATAATGCCCATTACTAATGGTTCCAGAGGGCAAAATGGTACCTTACAGATAACAAATGCAAAAGGAGTTGATTTATTATTCTGTTCAGTAGAAAAATGGTAGAACTTGATACATCCACCTTCAAAGTGTATATGTACAATTTCATCACAGATTTTCAAGTACAACCAAAGTTCTAACTAGTGAGACTTATCGGTGATGTCATTCATGAACAAGTCGGGCACCTATGGCAATATATGACATTGATTTGCTCTTAGTCAATTTATAAGAATTGGAAATATGAATGTGGAAATGTAGATCACATAAATGCCAAAAATGGAAAAATGTGTTCAAGAGTTTTGCCATCAATTTTAAGAGGAGAAATTATAAGATCAATTATTTTGAGTTGTAATGGATTATGGATTTGTGTATTGAGTTATTTACGAATTGTATGTACTATGGATTATGGAAACTTTGACTAAGAACCTTTAGATTTTGTTCAATGTGCAACTCAATACATGGGAGGCTGGTTTATCAAGAGCCCTGAATTTACCTATATTAGGGCCATTGATCGAAACAGTCAGTCTTACCATTTTCCCAGGAATACAACAAGATTATATTAATGGAATTTGCTTAGAAAATGTTACCTTTGCAGGACATATCGGAGAAAACAAGAAGCACCATCTTTTGAAGAAATTCATCAAAGTGGGTACAATGGTTGAAGATAAAAACTGCACAGAAAATATTCGTATCAACTTGGAACATTTCAAATTTCAATCCAACTACTTTTATGAGCAACTGGACAAATTGTGTACATACCTCACTATTGTTGTATGAAAATCATGTATAAATATATAAGGACTTTTGGGTTCACTGTGAGATTAACGCGCATGCTAAAAGGAGTACAACAAGAAAGGTCACTCCACTATCTTTATTAGGTTAAGATAATGGTGGTAATGGTTCCAGGATTGATGAAGAAAAGTGGGTGTCATAGTTAGAGCATACATAATGAGGCGTCTGCAAGTTCACAGAATCAAAAGAATGAGACTTGTTTTCTAGATGATAGAAATTAAGAAATGGAGAACACATGGCAGCAAGCAGAATACTGGTATTTGAAGACCAGAAAATTATTGTTGTTGGAGTTTCTTAGGGAGATTAATTCGGTAAATGGTCAATGTAAAAAGATGCAACACCACATTCCACCACAAAGGGAACCTAAGAAAGAAGGTAGCTTAGTGTGATTGACCATTTAACTTAACTCAAAATTTCGACTAAATTTTTGTTTTTTAATCATTTATTCTTAATTGTGTTTGATTCATTCGCATACTCAGGTACATCTATCAAACGGGATAGGCATCCATCCAATCGGGATGGGCATCTAACCATACGGGTTAGGCATTTGTCCATGCAGGACAGGGGATTTCATCAATCCAATTCGGGATAGGCATCTATTCATATAGAATAGGGAGTGCTCTGGCGAGAGACTTTAGACTCATCAGGACCATCCGAGTTTTGAGTCACTCTCTAAAGACTACACTCCTCTACTAGGAGTGCATTGATGTTGTCGTCCTTAGGAGTAAATAAAATAAAATAATATAAGCTTGAGCTTTGCTTCGGGAAGTCAAGCGAATCCATACGAGATTCTTTCCGATTATGCATTGAAATATTTTTAATCTTCCAATTAGTATTTCTATACTCTTTGATTGAGAGACCAAGGGACTTCGAAAACCAACTACTCGCCTTTAACCAAAATACTAGTCCCCATCGTCGAATGCCTGAGTGCTAGAGACAAATCCATCCCTAAACTGCCTACATACCCATTTCAGTATGGGATCAAGGCATAAAGTAAGTAGTTTTGTTTTCTAACTATGGTTTAATGTAAATTGTTTGGTGGGTACACAACCCTTTCTAGGATCAATGTCCCAAATAGTTTCTTTGCGGTTGCTACCCACAATGGTAGCTCTATAGCAAAAAGGCTCAAGGTGGTCTTCTGCTTATGGCCTAAAACAACTAAGTCCTATTTCATATCATATGCGTCACCCTTGACCCATTATCATCCGTAAAAAATCATCAAGCTAAAAAAATTCCAAAACATCACATGCAACCAATACCCTAATGGGGTTTTCTAAGGTTTAACTGAGCGAATGTAAATTCATTTTAAAATTATCTTTTTAGATTATCGATCCAAGAGGGATTACCCACCCCTTGGATTTTAACTTTCAAATGACCCTTATTTCTCCCCGACAATTTATAGGGACGATGCCACAGACATCATTGTTGCAGCTTTACTAGGCGTTAAGTGCAGTAGTCCAACACAACGACATTACCCGTAAGCATGACCCAGAGGCACCATAGATACCGAACACTACCAAGGTTTTGTTTCCAACTCCTCTTGTTTAGTTGTCTATCTAAGAATTACAACTATAGATTTTTGCAAGCTTAAATATCACTATACTAAAACAACTCTGAAAATATAACTATTCCATGCAAGGATTTAATGCTTGGAAATTGCATTGAGAATTCTAATTCTATAAACTAGAAGGAACATTTGCTTGAGAATGAATGTAACAAAGAAATTATATTTTTTTGAAAGGAAATGACTATTAAACCTAATTTCTTGAAAGATAAAGCATAAAGAATCAAGTATTCAACTTCTTGAAAAGAAGGAAATTTTATCTAAACTTAATTCACATTGTGCATACATAAATCTATCACATTACTTGGATGAATGATGTTCATGAAATAGCATCGATCAGATGAAGAAATCCTTGCCATATATATATATAATTTATTTATATTAAAAGTTGATAACTATATGTTATTGGGTTAACAATGAATATTATCCGATTGCGTTTTTGTTTTGATCGGCGACTTGCTTAACATTAGTTAAGCGTCGATCATATGCTATCGAGTTACTAGACCCGATAGTATATTAATGAATCAACACCAATATGCTATCGGGTCTAGTAACCCGATAGCATACATTGCAGATTCACATTGTTATCGGTTGGCAATACCGATCATTTGGCATAAACAAAACATTGATCGCTATGTTAAACCCGATAAGCATACACCAATTCATATCGGTTTATTTGTAGAGGCACAATTAAGAGATGCCATGGACAGGCATGTGGAGACATGCCTGCCCATGACATCTCTCTTGTAAGATATATATGTGCCTGTTATTGTTATCCAAAGGAAATCAAAATTATTAATGTTCTTTCTCCACCATCTGCAATACATAGAAGATAATTAGAAAATAGAACTGATATATACTGTGAGAAATATTTGCATTGCAATACAACATCATTATACATACCTTGATTTTGAATTGAAATTTGAAGAAATTTTACATGGTATCAAAGTCTCGGTAGATCGAACCTGAGGCATTCACATTTGTGAAAAATTCAAAGTCAAGAAGATATCTAACATCACATTTCTTCAAATGGCCAGCACTATCAGATTTGAAGATAGACTCGAAGGAGGCGACAATTTCTTAGCATGAAAATTCAGAATTAAGATGATCCTAAAGGAGAATAAAGTTGAATCATTTGTAAGAGTCGAATCTAAAGAAGTTGAGAATGAACCTGACAAAACAACATGGATCGAGGGTGATGAAAAGGCCATCAAGATCATAGTTGACGGAGTGAGAAACAATATTATGCGAATCATAAAGAAACATGAGACTGCATATCATATGTTCAAGGCCCTCAAAAATGCATTTGAGATAACCAATGCAAGCAGAACCTTGGCTCTAAAAAGAGAGATAAATCATATAAGTATGATAAAAGGGGAGTCAATCAATGCCTACTTCATGTGGATATCTACCCTAAGGGATGTACTAGCAACACTTGGATACGAAATCCAAAGCAAAGAGTTAACACTCATTGCTCTAGATGGGTTACCTAGTGTCTGGGAAATGTTCGTTCAAGGCATCAGTGCAAGGGTTAAATATCCAAATTTTAAGAGGCTAAGAGCAGATTGTCTTCAAGAAGAATCAAGGTTGAATAAGAAAGGGATCAAGCATAAGAATATAGATGAACATCTTCAAGTTCTAAACACCAACTCCAATAAGAAAAGAAAGAAGAAACAATTCAAGAAGAGGAAAGGACATCAAGGCAAGAATACCTCCAAGAAGGATCTCTCTCATATTCAATGCTTTAGGTGTGACAAGTTCGGGCACTATGTTGCTAAATGTCTTGAAAGATCTAAACAAGCTACATTTGTCAAAGTTGGAAAGTCAAAGGACGAAGATGATTCCAAGAAATATGTGTTCTACTCAACACTTTCAAACCAAGTATCAAACAAGGCTAACTCATGGGTGATTGACAGTGTCTCATCCAAACATATTACAGGGTTCAGAGAAGTGTTAGACTCCATGATAGAGGAGACCGATGAGGAAGTAACAATTGGAGATGACTTTGCATATCCAGTCAGAGGAATTGGAACCTGCATCATCAGCCTGAAGTCAGGCTTATCATTATAGCTTACAAGAGTACTATATGTCCCAGGCATGAAGAGGAACCTAGTCTCCATCTCAGCACTAGAGGATAATGGGTATAGGGTGACCTTCCTTTTCAACAAAGTGTTGGCTTGGCCAAAAAATTTGTCCATCAAGAAAGTCAAAACCATTGGTCAAAGACAAGGTTACTTATATGAGCTATGCACAGAGCCCAACCTGACCCTAATCCATGAAGTTGCAGATGCTAATGAAGTTTGGCATAGAAGACTAGGTCACCTAAATTTCAGAGCTTTATCATCTATGGAAAACCTTGTCACAGGTTTACCCAAGTTAAAGCAATATCATTCAGGGGCATGCAAGGGATGTGCCCTAGGTAAAAATACTAAGGGCTCTTTTCAAAATAATACTAGGAAGACAAGTAATGTTTTAGAATTAGTCCACTCTAATGTATGTGGACCTATGTCAGTACCCTCTTTAGGGGGATTTTTGTATTATGTAATATTTGTGGATGACTATTCTAGAAAAACTTGGATCTACTTTCTGAAATGTAAAGAATCAAAAGAGATCCTTAATAAGTTTAAAAAATTTAAAACCCTAACAGAAAACTTCTCAGGTAATAAAGTTAAAACCCTAAGAACTGACAATGGGGGGGAATACACCTCAGATCTATTTAAAGATTTTTGTAAAAATGTTGGAATTAAGAGGGAGTTTACTGTACCTTATAATCCTCAACAAAATGGGGTAGCTGAGAGGAAAAATAGGACAATTGTAGAAGCTGTCAAATCTATGCTTCTTGATTAGAACCTAGATACCCATCTTTGGGTAGAAGCCTCCTGCACTGTTGTGTATATCCAAAATAGATGTCCTCACTCCCATATCGAAGATAAAACCCCTAAGGAAGTTTTTACTAAAACAAAGCCAAATATTAGTCATCTTAGAATATTTGGATGCCCTGTTTATATCCATGTACCTAAAGAGAAAAGGTTAAAACTAGAGCCTTCAGGAAAAAGGGGAATATTTGTTGGGTATAGTGAAACCTCCAAGGCCTACATAATCTACATACCTGGTCAGAGGCATATTGAACTTAGTAGGGATGTACTTTTTTAAGAAGACTTAGCCTTCATAAAAGCCCAAAGGTCTATAGAACCTGAAGTCCATGTTCCTACTCCTAGCATAGATGAAGATCCTGCTCTTGAGTTTCAGAGGGAGAATCTTGAGGAAAATGAAGGTAAAATTCAAAACCTACCTAGAGAAAATCTCAAGAAAAGACCACTATGGGCCACCAAAACTATAGAAGAAGCTTATAAGTATTATACCCCTTTAGGAACCTTCACAGAAAGAAAAAGGCCTAACAGATTCACCAGCTATGTTGCCCTCATGAATGACCTTTCAAAAGATGAACCTACCAATGTATCAGATGCACTTAAACATCAAGTATGGAAGGATGCCATGTCTAATGAATACCAGTCCATTGTAAAAAATGATGTTTGGGAGATTGTTCCCAGGCCAGTTGAAAAATCTGTTGTATCTTCCAAATGGCTTTTCAAGATCAAACACAAGACCAAATTTGTATCCAGAGTGTTCTCACAAAATGAAGGAATTGATTACGAAGAAACCTTTGCACCTGTGGCCAGATACACCTTAGTAAGAGCAGTCTTAGCCATTGCCGCAAGAAAAGGATGGAAAGTACATCATATGGATGTAAAGACAACATTTCTTAATGGAAAGATTGCAGAAGAAGTATATCTAGAGCAACCTGAAGGATTTGAGATTCATAATGCAGAGTCTAATGTGTGTAGACTCAAGAAAGCTCTTTATGGGCTTAAACAGGCTCCCAGGGCCTGGTATGAAAGAATTGATACTTATCTCACAGGGCTAGTTTCTCAAAGAATGATGTAGATCCAAATCTTTACTATAAATAAAACAAAGCTGATATATTGATATTGATTCTATATGTTGATGATTTGTTAATCACGGATGAAGATCACCGCATAGATCAGTGCAAGAAAGACCTTGCTAAAGAATTTGACATGAAGGACTTGGGACTCCTTCATTACTTCCTAGGATTAGAAGTATGGCAAAATTTTGATGGCATCATATTAAACCAGGGTAAGTATACCTTGGACATTTTGAAGAGATTTGGAATGTTAAACTGCAAACCTATGACTTCTCCGATGGAAACAAACCTTCATAGACTTAAGGAAGCAGCAACAAAATTACAACCCACAGATCCTACTCTATACAGGCAAATGATTGGGTCCTTGATGTATCTGGTAAATACAAGACCAGATATTTGTTACGCAATTAATGCTTTGAGTCAGTTTATGTGTGAACCAAAGGAGATACACCTGATAACAGTAAAACACATCATGAGATATCTACAAAGCACTTTAAATCTTGGTCTCATGTATAAGAGAGTTGATTTGGATTTACACGGATTCACAGATTTAGATTGGGCTGGAAGTGTAACTGATAGGAAAAGCACCTCAGGATGTTGCTTGAGTTTAGGTTCAGCCATGATATCCTGGATCAGCAGAAAACAGTCGTCAATAGCATAGAGTTCCACTGAGGCCGAGTATATTGCAGCTTCCATGGCTTCTCGAGAGGCAGTATGGTTTAGGAAGTTGCTTGTAGGGTTATTTGGTGAACCAATGAAACCTACAGTTGTTCATTGTGACAACCAGAGTTGCATAAAACTCTCAATGAATCCAGTGTTTCATGACACATCCAAACATATTGAGATTCCATACCATTATGTGCGAGATATGGTAGAGAAGAATGTGATCCAATTGGAATACATTTGTACAGGGGACCAAACAACATATATTCTTACCAAACCACTTTCCAGGGTAAAAGTTGAGCATGTCAGAAAAGGTTTCGGTATGACTGAAAGGTAATTTGCTTTGTAATTTGTACTTATATATATTAATAAATATGTTTAATGTGTAAACTTCTTTGTCATGCTATGACTTTTATGGGCTCCACCCCCTGTGCACATTTCTAAGAGGTGACAATCTCTCAGATAATGGACACTTGTATGTAGACATTATAAGGTGACGATCTTATAATGATCAAACCAGATATCATGTGTGATTCCTGGTATGTTATGGATGTGCCATAATTATATTGTGGTAAAGACATTGTGAAATGTCAGTGCACATATCGAGTAAGTGCACAAAGATGGTGGTAAAAAAGGGGGGTATAAGTGGACACTTTTTTTCTGAAATCAGGTGAACCTGAACTTAGAGGCAAAATTTGAAAGTCATCCACTCAAGATATGAAGATAATCAAAGAAAAAATATTGTAGTACTCTGAATCTAGTTTCGAAACTACTAAACTTTTTCAAAATTGGATAAGATTAAGGGGGTCAAATCCTTCGCGCACGAAAAACTGACCCTGTTTTTTTTCTGAAAAACATAACATAGTGTCTGATGTGCGCATCAAAAAAGTCATAGTTAGATTTAGTATTTTGACAAATCCTTTGGCAGAAAGATAGTTAAGAGTGAGCACTAGAAGATGTGTATTTGTTTGTAATTTTTTGTTGAGTATTTTTTTTTTATGATTTTTCCAATCGAGGACATCCTGAAAATTCGGTATTTGTTCGTGCGCGAAGCATAAGTTGCACTAAACAAATCGAAAATACAATTTTTTTTTTAAAATTGTAAATAATCAAGTGCACTACAATAATATATAAAGTTTTTTAAATTTGGATACGTATATCAAAAGTTATTCAAAAAATGGTGCACCTATGTCTGTGAGAACTATGGAGACACTAGTAAAAGAAATTTAATAATAATATGTTATTGTTGCTCAAATTGAAAACAAATTATATGGTTAGAAAGCTCAGAACATGGGTGAAAATATGGTGGCAATTTTAGAAATACCCACTTTATGAAGTGTAAACTTGATGATGATAAAGTCGATAAACCAAGTTGATAAAATAAAACACGTCAAAAATGAGAGAAATGGAGGGAAATCAAACTTCCAATCCGTAGCTTTGTCATCCAGGCCTATTTCCAAGCCTAAACAGTCAAAAGCGCGTACGGGGTACTTATGGTTTAAAAAGCACGTACGGGATCTATATAGTGTAAGCAGCACGTATGCGCTTGTTTCCCTATAAACAATGTGTACAGGCTATCTTTACTATAAACAGCGCGTATGCGCTATTGTATAATATGATATTCTATGTATAATATGTGTATATACATATAATATATGTAATATATAATATGTGTATAATATGACATTCTATATGTTTATATACATATAATATATTAAACATATATATACACATGTAAGTGTATCGTCTCTCCCTCTCAAACGCATACAAGGTCTCTCTCTCTCTCTCTCTCTCTCTCTCTCTCTCTCTCTCTCTCTCTCTCTCTCTCCATACCCCATCCCTCTTTCTCTTCTTCTCTCCTTCCATACCCCACTGCAACTGTGTCTGCACTTCTATAGAAGTAAGTGAATTTATTTCTTATCTGCAACTTCCTCTTTGATTTTTATCATGTATCCTCTCCTAAAAAAATTGACTGATGGATTTTTGTGTGTATATTGAATAGGAGGAATAGGGTTTGAAATTGAACCACAGGTGTATTACCGCAACAAACAAGGAAACCTATAGCAATATTCTTCTCGAATGTGTTTTTAATGAGCAGAGCAGATGTGGAAAATAGTGTCAACAAAGCAACATAATGAGTCAGAGTACCTGCAATATTTTTTCAAAAGAAAACAACAGGTAGGAAGAGAAAGAGGGAGAGTAACACAAATGATGTCATATAGAATGATAGTGGTGGGTATGCGAGAGTTACCGTGTTGTTACATAACGCCTGTCACCTAAAGAAATTTAAGTTTGTTTTATGCATGGCAGTGGTAGTATATGATGATCATCACTTGTCAAACAACTTGGAACGATACATACCCATGAAAGAAATCAAGTGTGTAATTCCTATAGTCACAATCGAGATCAGTCTTATAACCTTGCAAATTTAATAACATCATATGTTTTAGAACTTTGGCAGTACTCTTAGGGTTAGGTCAAGCTCTTACACTTGCTTTTTAGTGAAGCCTCGTTGTTTGTTCGCTTGGAGTCTCGTTGTATGACGTTCTATTCATAACTTTAAATTTAATATATCATTTTATCAGCCCACCATATGACCCCTTAGGTGTCATTAGAGGTTGTATTGTTTCCTAAAAGGTCATATGGTATCCTTTGACCCCTTAAGACCCCTCCTCTTTCCGTCCCCCCTACTCTCCCCCTCTCCCTCTCTCCCTCCCTCTACCTCTCTCCCTCTCTCTACCTCCCTCCCTCCTCTCTCTCTCTCTCTCTCTCTCTCTCTCTCTCTCTCTCTCTCTCTCTCTCTCTCTCTCTCTCTCTCTCTCTCTCTCTCTCTCTCCATCTTCCTTCCTCCATACCTCTTCTTCTCTCCCACCCCCCTCTTCTCTCTCCCTCTCCCTCCCTCTACCTCTCTCCTTCTCTCTACCTTCCCTCCCTTCTCTCTCTCTCTCTCCCTCTCTCCCTCTCTCTCTACCTGCGATATGTTTTTTAGAAGAAAACAACAGGTAGGAAGAGAAAGAGGGAGAGTAACACAGATGATGTCCTATAGAATGATAGTGGTGGGTATGCGAGAGTTCCCATGTTGTTACACAACGCCTATCACCTAAAGAAATTAAAGTTTGTTTTATGCATGGTAGTGGTAGTATATGATGATCATCACTTACCAAACAACTTGGAATGGTACATACCCATGAAAGAAATCAAGTGTGTGATTCCTATAGTCACAATCGAGATCAATCTTATAACCTTGCAAATTTAATAGCATCATATGTTTTAGAACTTTGGCAGTACTCTTAGGGTTAGGTCAAGCTCTTACACTTGCTTTTTAGTGAAGCCTCGTTGTTTGTTCGCTTGGAGTCTCGTTGTATGATGTTCTATTCATAACTTTAAATTTAATATATCATTTTATTAGCCCACCATATGACCCCTTAGGTGTCATTAGAGGTCGTATTGTTTCCTAAGAGGTCATATGGTATCCTATGACCCCTTAAGACCCTTCCTCTTTCCCTCCCCCCTACTCTCCCCCTCTCCCCCTCTCCCTCTCTCTCTCTCTCTCTCTCTCTCTGCCTTCCCTCCCCCCTCTTCTCTCCCTCTCTCCGTCCCTCTACCTCTCCCTTCCCCCCATGTTCTCTCTCTCTCTCTCTCTCTCTCTCTCTCTCTCTCTCTCTCTCTCTCTCTCTCTCTCTCTCTCCCCCTTCCCCCCATGTTCTCTCCCTTAGGTGTCATTAGAGGTCGTATTGTTTCCTAAGAGGTCATATGGTATCCTGTGACCCCTTAAGATCCCTCCTCTTTCCCTCCCCCTACTCTCCCCCTCTCTCTCTCTCTCTCTCTCTCCCTCTCTCTCCCTCTCCCCTCTCCTCTCCCACCCCCCCTCCTCCTCTCTCTCTCTCTCTCTCTCTCTCTCTCTCTCTCTCTCTCTCCCCTCTCCTCTCCCTCCCCCCTCCTCTCTCTCCTCTCCTCTCCCACCCCCCTCCTCTCTCTCTCTCTCTCTCTCTCTCTCTCTCTCTCTCTCTCTCTCTCTCCTTCTCTCTACCTCTCCCTTCCCCCCATGTTCTCTCCCTCTCCCTCTCTCTCCCTCTCCCACCCCCAACTTCTCTCTCTCTCTCTCTTCCCCCTTCCTTCTCTCCCTCTCCTCTCTCTCCCTTCCCCCCATCTTCTCTCTCTCTCTCTCTCTCTACCTCTCTCAAGAGCGCATACAAGGTACTGAAACTATTAGTTCCCTGCCCTACCATAACTTTTTTAAGGCTTAGTAGCACGTACGTGCTACTTATCAGCCCAGAATGGGAAAAAAGAATACCGTTGGGCTTGTCAACATTTTATGGTCCAACAACACGTACGTGTTTATCAATGTAGCGCGTACATGGTTCATAGACATAGTTTTAGTTGCCCAAGAGCCTCAACGACCTCAAAATAAGTTTTTGAGGTCGTTGAAGGCCCCACTAGAACTATGTCTGCACTTCTATCACTGTTGTATACATAAAAGTAAGTGAATTTTTTGTTTTTGCATGATTTCAAATGATTGAATTGTTGTTTTTAGTAGTTTTTTGTTTTTGCATGGTTTCAAATGATTGAATTGTGATTGTTTAATAGTTTGATTCCAAAAAATAGTGATAAGATGCATATTTATGGTTATTTGTTTATTTATGAACTTTTCTTTACATATATATGTAATATGATTCTATTTAGGTCAACCGATCTCAACCATGGGAAAGAACAAGCGAGGAACGATGGAACAACGAGAGGCTCAAAAGGAAAGACAAAGGCAACGTATGAAGAAATTGTGTGACATAAGAACAATGGGAGAAGAAGGTATGTCAACCTCAACATCTCAATTCGATTTACCAAACGAATATAATGCACCTAATGCAATTGAAGAAGAAACATTTGATAATTTACCGTTTGAACCTAATGCAATTGAAGAAGAAACATTTGATAATTTACCATTTGAACCTAATGCAATTGAAGAAGATACCGCATTGAATAATCAATTAAATGATGAACATATTACACCTTCTCTACTTGATGAATTGAATGTACATAATGCACCGATGTTAACACCTCCTAGAATCATTCATAGGAAACCAAAGTATTTAATTGACATTGATGAGAATATATTGAAGTCAATGCCCAATAAAATGAATGAGCGAACTTGTAGGAGAATGGTTAAAAGAATATGGCAAAATTATTTTAAAAACTTAAATCAAACCGCAAGATGTCAATTAATTGTTCAAATGATTAAAAATTTGAATTTTAGAGAGACAATGAAAATTCTAGGCCTAAGATCATCTGAAAGTAACAGTGAAAGAACTATTGTCAGAAATCTATTTGATGCATATCAATCTATTGGTTCAAAATCACGTAGTAAAGATTCTAATGCTACTCGACATGTCATTACATCAACCATAATGAGCAAGAAAATAAAAAAAGATCATTTGATAAGAAAAACAAGTAAGTCATTAAACATTAGTAGAACAACATTAAGTAAAGCATTAAAGAGGCGAGAACAAATAGAGGAACCTAACAATAATTCTCTTTGGGCATTCTCGGGTAGACTACCACGCAAAGCCAAGGTTGTTGTAGATACACTAAAAACATTAATTAAATTTTTTTGGCATGACAACACAAGAGTATCGCCCAACCAAAGAGATGTTGTTAGAAGGTGAATTGGGTCTAAAAATCGTGAGCCACATGCGAAACACTATTTGGATATGACTCAAACTAAATTTTATGAAAGATTCCTTCAAAAGTTTCCTCAAATAAAAATTTCTCAAATAATTTTTGAAATGGCAAAACCTTTTTATATTAAGATTAATCATGTATGCACCACGTGTTGTTGTAGGATGCATATTGAATTTTCCATGCATTATGATATTTTTCGACATATTTTTTTTACTTTCCACACTAACAATGTTTTGCAGGAATGTAATATACAAGCACCTCCTAAGTCGGCAAGAGAATTTATTTCAAGTGTGTTATGTAATAGACATGATGGTTGTATTTATTATAAGATGCATTGTTTGGAAGGTTCTTGTGCTATATGTGGTGGTTTGCAACGTTTACCAAGATGCATACATTTGGAGAGCACACATGAAATTGGTACGAAACTAGTTTCTTTCGAAAAATACAAGACAGTCACATATGGAGTTAAAGATGGAAAAGATTTGAAGAGATGTGAGCTAGTGAAAAATGATATATGTGTAGCTCAATTTATGAAAATGTTTCAAGAGAAACTAGTTTATGAGTACATATTGCATACACATAGAGCTCGATGGTTAGATGAACAATTCAAGTTGTGCAAAGACACATTTCCTCTTGGCACCATTGTCTCTATCGTTGATTTTGTTTAAAATTATACACTACAACCTCAAAATGAAGTGCAATCATGTATTATCACTCTACACAAGTTTCTATTTTTGTACACATAGCATTCATGCATGCAGATGATAGCACAGAGGAGGATAGAAAGGTTGTAAGAGAGTATCACTTCTACATAAGTGATGATCATACTCATTCATCGGAGTTTGTACAAGGATGCTTTAAAGTTTTCTATGATAGTTTAAGGGAAAGGAACATACGATACAACCGACACTTAATATGGTTAGATAATTGCACCACACAATTCAAGAATGCAAGGATGTTTTATTGGCTAACAAGGATGCATGTGACAAGCGGTGTACAACATTTTTGGAATTTCACTGAGGCTGGACATGGTAAGGGAGAGCACGATGGTGCAAGAGCATGTGTGAAAAGAGCCCTAGCCAGGGAAGAATTGAAGTACGAAGGTGGTGCTGAGTTGGTAGATGCAGAAAAAATTGTGTGATGGTGTAAGTCTACGATGGGTCCAAGTAATCCAGGTACATCATTGGTTCGTAGATATTTTTGGTTGATTATTGAATCTAACATTGAAAACTATCTAGATTGTTGTACAGTTGTAGGATCGAGTGATATGCACTCATTTATGAGTTCAAATTCAAGTTCACTGGTAATTTATACGAGACAGATGGTATGTTTTTGCTCTTCATGCATGTATTGTTTGTGGGAAGAATGTGAATCAAAAGAGTGGGTTGACAAATGGTCTTGTAGACCATTGATTCATATCAAATTCCCAAAGCACTACAATTGAGCCAGATGGAGACATTAGTGGATTTTGACCATGTATTCGACCTAGTGGATTCAGGTGATTTTTTGAGTTAATTTTTTTGCAAGTATTCTTTTTGGTTCATTTTGTTGTACATCATACTTTATTTTTGGTATTAATTAACACTTTATAAAATGCAAGTCATGTGTATGCAGTTCTTGCAGAAGAGAACAATGAAGAAGGAACATATTACTATTTGTGTCGTTGTGTTAAGCCTAAAAAAAAATTAACAACCACAATCATTGACGGAGAGGGTATTGAGTACCCAATAGGGTTTGTTGTCATGACAGGAACATGGCTTCGGAGATACCCTATCAAGAATTATGATGTTTGGTTGTTCGAGGACTTTGAAAAACACAGACATATTCTTCATTTCTCTAACCTTGTTGTTGCAACAAATATTCATTTGATGAAGTATCGTGGTAGACCTCATAACAAGATTTTATGGAAAGTTCGTGAATCTAACCACGAGGCAATACTTGACACAATACAGGTTAGAGCCGATCCTGAAGGGTCACTTGATTGATTCTACGGTTCAGAGTAAAATGATTTTGAGAATTTTATATAAATCGTCGACGAATTGTTCTATATTCATTTTTTGTATATATAAATGCCCATGAGCTAATTTTTACATGTTTAGGGGCATAATTTTGTATATTTAAGTGGAAATGAGTTGATTTGTACATATGTACATGCCAAATTTTGTATATTAAAATGGTGATGAGCTGAATCGCACATATTGTAATGCCAAATTTTGTATAAAATCCCATGAGATGATTTGTATATTAAAATGGCAATGAGTTGAATCTCATTTATTGTAATGCCAAATTTTGTATAAAAGCCCATGAGATTATTTGTAAGACAATTTTTTGTATAATCAAATAGCCAAGAGCTGATTTGACCATATTTAGAGGCAAATTTTTGAATAATATGTGACAATGTTTTGTGACTATTTTGTGTGTCAATGTTTTGTGACTATGTTTTGAGTATATGTGATGTGTCCCTGGTCAATCATGAGCATTCTTGATTCTTGTATAATCATGGATAATTATTTGAGTCATTATCGGATCATAAGGGTCATAGATTGAGACTAGATACAATTTGAGCAAAAATTGTCATTGTTGTCAAAAAAATTGTCAAAAAAGTTGTCAAGCAACTTCTACATTGCGTCGGCAGGGTATGACTCTCGACGTTTTGGTGCTTTGGGATGCACAATAGGGCCATGCCTAGCGTAAACCTGCCCACCCGGACATGTTCGCGACGTCGATTTGTGCACACGAGGAACATAATCAATTCTAGCCAATCTTGCAACTTTTCCTTGCAAGCAACTGACAATTTTTTGAGCAGGCAAAAAAATGCTACTAATTGAAAATGGCTTTGAGTCATCGAAAACCGAGATAGGCCATTGTAGAGGAGCCTCATGCGACCCCATGGGATCAAACAGATTGACCGTATGTGTCGTGGATTGGAAGAAACAGTTTGTCAAATTTTGACAATTTTTTGGACTCAGGGCACTTAAGAGATCGCATCGGTAGGGTATGACTCTCGACGTTCTGGTCCTTTGGGATGCACGACAAGGCCATTCCTAGCGTAAACATGCCCACCCAGACGCGCTCGCGACGTCGGTTTGTGTACACGAGGAACATAATCAATTCTAGCCAATCTTGCAACTTTTCCTTGCAAGCAACTGACAGTTTTTTGAGCAGGCGAAAAAATGCTACTAATTGAAAATAGCTTCGAGTCGTCAAAAACCAAGATAGGCCATTGTAGAGGAGCCTCACGTGACCCCACAGGATCAAACAGATTGACCATATGTGTCGTGGATTGGAAGAAACAGTTCATCAAATTTTGATAATTTTTTGGACTCAGGGCACTTGAGAGATCGCACCGGTAGGGTGTGACTCTCAACGTTCTGGTGCTTTGGGATGCATGATAGGACCATGCCTAGTGTAAACATGCCCACTTGGACGTGCTCGCTACATTGGCTTGTGCACACGAGGAACATAATCAATTCTAGCCAATCTTGCAACTTTTCCTTGCAAGCAACTGATGGTTTTTTGAGCAAGCGAAAAAATGCTACTAATTGAAAATAGATTCGAGTCATCAAACACTGAGATAGGCCATTGTAGAGGAGCCTCACGCGACCCCACGGGATCAAATAGATCGACCGTATGTGTCGTGGATTGGAAGAAACAATTCGTCAAATTTTGATAATTTTTTGGGCTCAGGGCACTTGAGAGATTGCACCAGTAGGGTGTGACTCTCGACGTTCTGGTGCTTTGGGATGCATGACAGGACCATGCCCAGCATAAACATGCCCACCTGGATGTGCTCGCGACGTTGGTTTGTGCACACGAGGAACATAATCAATTCTAGCCAATCTTGCAACTTTTCCTTGCAAGCAATTGACGGTTTTTTGAGCAGGCAAAAAAATGCTACTAATTGAAAATGGCTTCGAGTCATTGAAAACCGAGATAGACCATTGTAGAGGAGCCTCATGCGACCCCACAAGATCAAACATATCGACCGTATGTGTCGTGGATTGGAAGAAACAATTCGTCAAATTTTGACAATTTTTTGGACTCAAGGCACTTGATAGATTGCACCGGTAGGGTATGACTCTCGACATTCTGGTGCTTTGGGATGCACAACAGGGCCATGCCTAGCGTAAACATGCCCACCCAGATGCGCTTGCGACATTGGTTTGTGCACACAAGGAACATAATCAATTCTAGCCAATCTTGTAACTTTTCCTTGCAAGCAACTGACGGTTTTTTGAGCAGGCGAAAGAATGCTACTAATTGAAAATGGCTCTGAGTCATCAAAAACTGAGATAGGCCATTGTAGAGGAGCCTCACGCGACCCCACAAGATCAAACAGATCAACCGTATGTGTCGTGGATTGGAAGAAATAGTCAGTCAAATTTTGACAATTTTTTGGACTCAGGGCACTTGAGAGATCGCACCGGTAGGGTATGACTCTCGACGTTTTGGTGCTTTGGGATGCACAACAGGGCCATGCCTAGCGTAAACATGCCCACCTAGACATGCTCACGACGTCGATTTGTGCACACGAGAAACATAATCAATTCTAGCCAATCTTGCAAATTTTCCTTGCAAGCAACTGACGGTTTTTTGAGTAGGCGAAAAAATGCTACTAATTGAAAATGGCTCTGAGTCATCAAAAATTGAGATAGGCCATTATAAAGGAGCCTCACACGACCCCACGAGATCAAACAGATTGATTGTATGTGTCGTGGATTGGAAGAAACAGTCCGTCAAATTTTGACAATTTTTTGGACTCAAGGCACTTGAGAGATCACACCGGTAGGGTATGACTCTCGATGTTCTAGTGCTTTGGGATGCATGATAGGCCATGCCTAGTGTAAACATGTCCACCCGGATGCGTTCGCAACATTGGTTTGTGCACACAAGAAACAAAATTTGACCATTGCGAGCGTGAGGGTGCTCCCGCACCAAACACATTGTTGTTTATATTCATATTGTCGATTTTTGTTGTTTATATTCATATTGTTAATGACATATGCAAATATTCATTTAAATTTATAAAAGGGCAGCCATCAAATACAACAAATACACAATAATGAACTGAATACAAGGAGTTTTGTAGGGTTAATTCAACATTTTAGAAATTTTATCAAATCATATTCCACGATTGCAATGCTTTATATCATATATTTTTGTTGTTTATATTCATATTGTTGATTACATATGCAAATATTCATTTAAATTTATAAAAGGACAACCACAAAATACAACGAATATAAAATAATGAACTCATTACACATTTATTGGATCAAATATCGATATTTATATATATAAAAAAAGGCATGTCTGCCAAGTCAATACAAGTATTGCAAAAATATGGCATATGTCATGTCCAAATCGATATACAATAAAAATGTAGAATATATCTACATGTATTGGTCATTCTATGACCAAAACTAACACTATATGATCCTAAACTTGTGGTGGATCATCAAAATCAAGCCTCTTTAGCGTAGTACGCGGCTCTGTAGATGGCTGCAAAACCACAATTCAAAAGCCAAGTTAGAATTCTTTTGTAGAAAATAGTTCACAATTAACATCATAACTATGCATTTAACTTTAATTCCTTTGCAATTGAAATGTAGATTACCTCATCGGTTGATCCAGGAGCTAATGTCTTCGCTCTCCTCTCTTTGTCACTCTTAGGAGTTTTCTTGAAGACATACTTAAATTGATCCACGTTATGGCCAAATCGCGAAGGAGTCTATTGTAGATTAAATGTACAATTAATACAATGTACTAACATAAATATATCAAAAACACTTAAAAGCTATAATATAGAGAATAATGACGTACATGTGCCTGAGATGCTTCTCCAATGGACTGAGGATGGCTCACCATCAATGTAGAAACTGGTGCTATTACCTATACAAAAAATGTACAAAGATTAAATACAATTAATATAATGATAAGTATTGAAGGTTGAAAATAATTAATTTTACATATCAAACAAAAGTGTACCAGATCCTGAGATGCTTCTCTAGTGCAAGGAGGAGGGTTTGCCATTGACGAAATAGGTATGGATATTTCCTGTATGAAAAAATTATGAGATTATAATATATCACAAGTTCGCATGTATGCGTGCATATAATCATGAAATCAAGAAAATAAAGTAGAGATACATACCTTCGCCCTCTCTTGATCCGTGGGCGAATCAAGTGCATTCAACATATCCACAAAGCTCAACGGTCGTTGTACATGTAAAATAGACAAAAAACACTAATCAATCTACAAACCCCAACTAATACTCGATTTCAACATTTTCAAACAATTGTACAACTAAAAATATGTTCAATTACCTTCTTCACACGTTTTGGCGTCTTCGAGGAATTCTTTTTCTTAGGATGAGCCCTAGACGCGGAGGGGGTACCCTAAAAACACAAAATTAACATGAGATATTAGTGTTTATGGTGAAAATGGATAACAATATAACAACAATATTGAAAGACTAAAATGGATTCAACCACCAAACCCTAGCCTAACAATGAACAAAGATCCACCATAACATATGAAGATAACCTAAGACAATGCAAATAACTCAAAATCACAAAGATTATACCATCACATGTCCAATAGGGTTTTGATCTCCATTCTTCCTATCTCCATTGATCTTGCTTGATATATTTGCTCTCAGATTTTTGTATGCACAAGAGCTCAACAAAGAACGGAATGTGGTTGCAAGTAGAATTGTAGTCTAGTCAATTGATCAAGTAGTTAGACATGTCTCATTAGGGATTAGGGTTTGACAATGAAGAAAGCATCTCCTTAAATAGAAGACACAATATGAAATGGAGGGTTAAGATTGAGAGGTGTAAAAAGAGAGGTCGGCTAGGATTAGAGGGTAGGTATAAGAAATACCAAAATAATGAAAGAGGTAGGTAGTGTAGGAAATAAGAGATGAATGACATGTGTCATGTGTAGAAAAAGGTAATGAATTAATTAAATAAATAAAGATTTATTTAATTAATAGAAGAAGTAGGACAATTAAATAAATAAAATATTTATTTAATTTAGGAAAGGGATAATTTAAATAAATAAATGTATTTATTTAAATGAGAAATAAGGCTAGAAGAGGATAAATGAATTAATTAAATAAATAAAAATTGATTTAATTAATAGAAGAATTAGGCTTAGATAATTAAATAAATAAAATATTTATTTAATTAGACATGACAATTTTGAGTGTCTACAATTAGTACAGATAATAAATTAAACATAATTTTAAAAATCTAAAATGAAATGACTTGCATATTCCATCAAAACAATACATAAAAAAAGTTGTACAAAATATGATACCGTATAGCCTTGTAGGCCAAAATCGATCGCTAAGAGTGTGATGTCATCAATCTGGGACATTTCGTCCCCTGTCAACACCTACAAACTAGAAATTTGTGTTTTTCAGGGAGGCATTGAGACGGGTTTTTCAGGATGCCGATTTGGAGATGCGAGCAGGTCATTTAGCCTGGGATACCATGACTGCCACAGGTTTAGCATTGCCAGCAGTTGTTGGGGGAGTCATCAGTGGGTATTTGTGTCCAGACAGGGCCACACGAGGATTGGCAGTGGGCTGGGGAGGGGCCTTGGAGACGCTGATGGCAGAGCACACTAGGTATGCATGGGGGCCATGTGTCCTGACACATTTGTATTATGAGCTGCATCAGTTTGTATACCACGGATCAGTGGGTTTGGGCTGCGACGTGACTCTCTTGTAGGTGTGGGCCTATGAGAACCTTCCCATCACACGGCCCATTCACTTCAGAGGCAAAGGACAGGGACAGAGTTTCGTGCACCTGTATGACATGATCACATCCCAACCTCGGATTGGGAGATTGGAGCATTGGAGGCGAGTCATTGATGATATTGACATGGTGATCTGGAGGCCGTACCTAGGGTGCGAGGAGTGGGAGGACGACGCCTTGGAGCTACCATATGTGTTTAGGAACAGGTATCTGATGGGGCGGACGCCCTATATTCTGGAGAGGCAGCTTATTGATAGGGTGTGCAGGCAGTTTGGGCGGATCCAGCGGATGCCACGGGGCTCGGGCATGTATGCCCGGACGGTCAGAGATCAGGTGCAGTTTGGCCCACTGTTATCGTATGATCAGGCAGTGACACAGTTAGCTGAGATGATGCCGATGCCATGGGACATGTGGCCAGAGGTAGATGATGCAGGGATGGACGCAGAGTACTCTGCGTACTGGGCAGAGCATCCATTTCCCAGATTGACAGATCCGGCAGAGCCACTGGATGGAGAGGGTGGAGGAGATGATGATGATGGAGGAGGGGATGGAGGTAGGGGCCGGCGGAGGCGGAGGGGAGTGGTGGGAGAGAGGCGGGTGGCACCTCGGAGGGAGGGAGGACAGGAGAGAGCAGCTCCAGTGGTGAGAGGACGGGGTGGACTGCCCCTACAGGTGCCAGCAGCACAGGGTCCTAGACAGGGACCGAGACAGGTACAGGCAGAGGGATAGAGACAGGTGCAGCCACAGGTACCTATACAGGCACAGGGACAGGTGCAGGCAGAGGTTGAGAGACAGGCACCTGTAGGGGAGGAGCCACAGGCGGAGGCGGAGAGTGGAGACTCTGAGGAGGATGAGGTGGTGAGGCTGCGGGAGATCTGCCAGGGCCAGGCAGATGAGATTGAGGATTTGGTGCGGGAGAGGAACCACCTCAGGATCAGGGTCCGAGACACAGAGCGGGAGAGGGATCAGGTCATCCAGAGATACACAGAGGCCGAGACAGCTCTGAGGGCAGGTAGGCGGGCAGCAGAGGATGCAGGGGCAGGCTACGCATATGTTTTGCGAGCCGGAGAGGAGATCGCCTACTGGAGGGATCTATATTATGCAGCCGTGCCAGCAGATCAGCGGGCTAGGAGCTTCCATAGATCGTCGCGCACAGCGATGGCTACGGGAGGGAGCCGCAGGAGACAGGCATCCAGCGGTGGGGTCATGGGGCTTCCACCACCACCAGAGAGACAGGGGGATCCCGGGGCGGGTCCATCTACAGCTCAGACTCCATCGAGGCCAGGCGGCTCCGAGGGAGGGAGTTCCTCATAGCTATAGTGGGCTCTCTATGTATCAGTATATGTATCATTGTTGTATTGTAGACACCTGCGGGTGATTTTGTAGCCATATGATTCTTTTGACATCATTGTATCATGACACATTTTGATTATATATGAGATGAGTCATCATTTTTGCGGCAGCTATATGCATGTGTACCTTATGTGATGAAATGTTCTTATGTGATACATGTTTTATGATATGGATACTTATATGATGCAATGCAATATATTTTTGTTTTTTTATGTTGTATATGTGATGCATGATGCAAATGTGAATGTATGTAATGCAAATGAATATGATAATGCAAATGATTATTTACATAATGAAAATGTGAGATGTGCTAACATGTGTTGTATGCAGGATGTGATGCAATTGTGATATCTATATGTATGTATGAAATGCTTATATGTGGTGATGTAGGTGTAACTACATGAAATGCAAATGTTTTTTTTTTTTTTTGCTGTGTCATTATACTCAGTCATGTGATAGCGGGCTACGCGGACTCGAGAAGGACAATGGAAGTCAATCAAGAAAGGGGGATGGAAGACAGAAGATATGAACGTGAAAGAGCTTCTTGTGCGTTATCATCATTGAGCTTTATTATGGCAAGTAGGTTATGACAATCGAGGCATATGTTCGACCCAGAAAGTCATTGTACCTGTTTGCATGGAGATAAGACAGTCACAAACAAGGAATGCCCCAGTTCATACTAGACTCATAGTGTCCTCATATCCTTGGACAAGTCATAGCATTACTAAAAGACAATCCACAGACAGCAAATACAAATAGGTGACGATACCCCATCCTCGCCTTTCTAGTCAAAGACATCCTGGAGATAGAATCTCTAGTCAAAGACATCCTGGAAAAGCTAAAAGACGTGTCACCAAAAAGATAAAATCAAAAGAAAACCAAGACTCGACACCAACATCCACTGTAGTCCTCAAGTTTAGTGTCTCTTGTCACTTGTTTAAGTCTTATTCGATTGTGGTCACAATGTTCACTTTCACAAAAAGGATAGATAGCACTGAACCATATGTTGTCTGAGTCTGTTGAAAGATTTGATTTTGTTGAAGCTCATTGTTGCTGCTGTGTCTCCTTTGAAACTGACTGAATCCATGAAACTGATACCTTATTGCGGAGAAGACGAAACTTTATTGCGGACTGGCGATGCAGATGCTGCTTTATTGCGGATTGTGCGTGGATAGACTGAAGAAAGCTGAAAGAAACTGTACTCCTCGAAACATGTGATGTTCTCAGTTCCACACCCATTACTAGACATAGGAATTGGCCGTAGTCACAGATAGGATCTGATTTATTATGGATGGAAAAGGGAGTGAAAAGGGAGGGTTATGGATGGCTAACCAATCTTAGGTAGATCAATAACAAGCCATGATGGGAATGGGTAAGTTTATTGTGAGTGAATAGGTTGTGAGTGTGTGCAAAGTGAAAGGATGAAAGAGAATCCTGAAGGAGGGAGGAGCAAAGTCCCTACGCATGGCGCTGGTGACCCAGTTTTCACCATGGTACTTGCCCAGGGCGCCACCGAAGTGGTTTTCACCATTGGACGAAATTATTTCTCTTTACTTTTTTTCGATTTTTTTCAATTTTTTTGTTGTCACAAGGCGCCTGTTTGCCAGGTTTTCACCAAGTAACGATTTTTTTGTTTTATAATTTTTTTGTATTTTTGAAATTTTTAATTTTTTTGTATTTTTAAATTAGGATATTCCGAAGAGCTTATGTGTAGAACCTGCGAAGGTGCATGCTGTTGATAGGATCCTCCAAGGGTTCACCTTCTGTAGTTGAGAGCTGATATGCCCCAGATCCATATACTGCTGTGATGATGTAAGGACCAAGCCAATTTGGTTCGAACTTGCCCTTCTTATCTCTGTCTTGCTGATTTTTGGGGTTCTCTCTGAGGACTAAGTCACCTACCTCAAATGTGCGAGGCTTGACCTTGTGATTGTAACTGCGACTCATTCGTTGTTGGTAAGCCTTGAGATGATTAAAAGTAGTGTGTCGTCGTTCCTCCAGCAGTTCTAGTTCTTGTAAGCGGGAGACCCTGTAGTCTTCATCGTTGATTATGTTTCTCAAGGAGACCCGTAAAGAAGGTAGCTCGACCTCAATAGGCAAGATGGCTTCAGCGCCGTAGACAAGTGAGTAGGGTGTAGCTCCTGTAGGTGTGCGGACACTGGTACGATAGGCCCAAAGTGCGGGATTGAGTTGGACATGCCAGTTACGGCCAGCGTCGTCGACTGTCTTTTTAAGGATTTTGAGAATTGTTTTGTTAGACGCCTCAGCTTGGCCATTACCTTGGAGGTAGTATGGTGTGGAGAAACGGTGAGAGATATGGAAGCGCTCACAGAGTTCACGAACATCCTGGTTCTTGAAAGGACGCCCGTTATCGGTGATAATGGAAGTAGGAATCCCGTATCGGCAAATGATGTAGTTCAGGATGAAAGTAGCGATTTGTTTCCCAGTAACTTGTGTGAGAGGCACAGCTTCAATCCACTTTGTGAAATACTCTGTGGCTGTGATAATGAATTTATGTCCATTGGAAGAAGGAGGGTGAATCTTGCCTATGAGATCGAGTCCCCACTGACAAAAGGGCCAAGGAGATGCAAGTGGCTGTAGTTCTTGTGCTAGTGCATGTATAAGGTCTCCATGAATTTGACACTGCTTACACTTCTTGACAAACTGATATGCATCTTTTTCCATAGTAGGCCAGTAGTATCCAGTCCTGATGAGTTTCTTGGCCAAGGTAGGACCACTAGTATGCGGACCACATATCCCTTCGTGCACTTCTCGTAACGCAATCTGAGCTTCATCACTCTCTAAACATCTAAGAAGGGTGCCATCTAGACCTCGTCGGTATAGGATATCAGCTAGGATAACGTATCGGGAGGATTGGCGAATGAAAGTGCGGCGTTGGTTGTTCGATAGATCGGGAGGTAAGATATTGTCGCGAAGGTATGTGAATATGGAACCATATAACTGGGATTCAGGACCAACAACACATATCATTTCCGTAGGAGTGATCTCATATGATGGAATCAACAGGTTGTCAACCAGGAACTCATAGCAGGTCTCATTTTGCAGTAGATCAATGAGCGAAGCAATTGTAGCCATGGCATCAGCAGCACGATTCTGTTCTCTTGGTATCTGCTCAAACTCTATCTTTGCAAAGTGCTGTTTCAGATCATCTACCAGTTGTTTGTAAGGCATTAGCTTTTCATCTTTTGTTTGATAATCATCAGTTGCTTGACGGATGACGAGTTGAGAATCCCCAAAAACACGAAGTTCTTGGATCTTCCACTGAACTGCAATTCTTAACCCAGTTGTTAATGCCTCGTATTCCGCTATATTGTTGGTGCAAGGAAATGATAAGCGGTATGACTTTGGTATAGAATCGCCTCGGGGAGTTATAAAGAGTATACCCGCTCCTGCTCCATGCTGTGTGTATGAGCCATCAAAGTATAGTTGCCATGGCTTTGCAGGTGACATTGTTAGAATAGACTCATCTGGAAATTCTGACTGTAGAGGAACATCATCTATCATGGGAGCATCTGCCAGTTGATCTACGATGGCTTGTCCTTTTATGGCTTTTCTGTCCACGTATTCAATGTCGAATTCACTCAAAATCATTACCCACTTGGCCAGTCGCCCAGTAAGTGTAGCTTTGTTGAGAAGATATTTTAGTGGATCAATTCTGGCAATCAACTTAGTCTTGTGAGTGAGCATATAATGTCGTAATTTTTGTGAAGCAAAGACCACAGCGAGACATGCACGCTCAATTGGAGTGTAGTTTAGCTCATATCCCACCAATGTGCGACTGATATAGTAGACTGTTTTTTCCTTGCCGTCAGGTATTTGTTGTGCTAGGAGTGCCCCCAGTGCTGTTGGAGTAGCTGATATGTAAAGTAGCAATGGTTGATCCGTAATTGGTGGCATCAAAACTGGCGGGTTCAAAAGATAGTCTTTGAGTGCCTGAAAAGCCTGTTGACAGTTCTCATCCCATTTGAACTTGATGTTTTTGTGTAGCAGGTGTTGGAAAGGATTGCACTTATCTGCAAGTTGTGCTATGAATCTTCGTATGGACTGGAGTCTCCCTTGTAAAGACCAAAGTTGACTGATATTCTTGGGTGGCGGCATGTCCAAGATAGCCTTGACTTTTGCTGGATCAGCTTCTATTCCTCTTTTAGACACAATGAATCCTAGGAGCTTCCCGGAGGTTACTCCAAAGACACATTTCTTTGGGTTTAATCTTACCTTGTATTTTTCCAGCCTATCAAAAGCAACTGAAAGTATGTCCAAGTGTGTATTTCTATCTATTGATTTAACCAAAAGGTCGTCAACATAATCTTCCACCGTTACATGCATGAGATCATGGAAGATAGTAGTCATAGCTCGTTGATACGTGGCACCTGCATTTTTCAGCCCAAAGGGCATGACATTCCAGCAGAAGGTTCCCCATGGACAAGTAAATGATGTTTTATGTTGATCTTCAGGTGCAATCCTGATCTGATTATATCCCGAGAATCCGTCCATTAAAGATAACATCTCATGGCCTGTTGTGAGATCAACAATTAAATCAATGTTTGGTAATGGGAAATCATCCTTCGGACAAGCCTTGTTGATATCCCTGAAGTCTGTACATATTCGGATGCTGCGATCTGGTTTGCTAACAGGTACTAAGTTGGAAATCCATTCAGGATAATCAATTGGGCGTATGAATCCGACATCCAATAATTTCTCCAGCTCTGCCTTGACTAATAATGCCACTTGTGGATGCATTTTCCTCAATTTCTGTTTTACTGGTTTTGCCCCCGGTTTGACTATTAAATGATGCATTACTAAATCGGGGTCTAGTCCAGGCATATCAGCATAAGACCATGCGAAGTTGACTTGTCGTTCCTTAAAGAAGCTTATGAACCTTGCTTTCTCGGCCTCTGTCAATGATTGAGCCAAAAATATGTTATGTGGAACCTCTGTTGTACCAATGTTTGTCTTTATAGTCTCCTCTACCAACATGGATGATTTTTCCTCGTATGATGCTGGGAGAATGTCAAGCCTTCCATCTTCGGGCGCCTCAGAGAGGTTTTCACCCTCAGATACATCCTTTCTTTTTACTTTTTTAGAGTCAGATAGCGCCACAGTGTGGTTTTCGCCATAAGACCCTTGTTTTGTTTTTATTTTCACATTTTTGCGACTAGAAGGCCCGACACCCTCACCAAAGTATGCCATGTTATTAAGCTCTATGGCGTATCCTGCTTTATGGTCTCCAAGAGGAAGATCATCGCGAATGCCAAGATAATCGACTATAGCTTCGTCATTTTGAAATGTATCAAGCTGTGCTGGTCCATCCTGATCCCAGTCAATGAGTTGGGGGTGAATGAGGGGAAGGTCTTTAGTGTTTTCAGAGTTCACAAGGCTAATAGTGAAGATGTGGTTATATTCAGGTATGTCAAGATAGTCATCAAGGTCGTCAATGGCACTCTCCTCATCAGTTTCGATCGTGAGTGAGTCCAAATTATCATCACTAGTAGCACCCTCAGGGACAGGTGTCCTCATCCTATGTGATCTTGACCTAGGGCCTTGAAACGAAGCTTGTGCGGGATCCTTACGGGTCGGTTCTTGACCAACTCTGAATTTCTTGTAAAACTCCTCCTCCTCTGTAGGTTCCTCTGACTCTCTAAATGTCTCGTTGAGCTCATAGTCGCTGGAGGATTTGTCTGAACCCCATTCCCATTCGTTGGAATCTGTAGAATAGTCATCTTCTTGTTGAACTTCAGCCACTTTGACTCGCCATATCTGTTTTGTTCTTTTATTGTGAATCTTGGAATTTAGAAAACCAAGCCCCTTGGAGCGTTCCCTTCTTGTAGTTAGCTCAGGTTGTAAAGGCTCCATGACACCTTCTTTGCGTAGTCTGAGAGGGCTTTTTCCATCATACCCAAATCTTTGTAGAATTTTGAAACCTTTGCCATAGTTCTCACAGGGTATTATAATTTGATCATGTGTATCCTCTTTAGCGTCCTTATATAGCATTTTATATAAATTTTCTTCCTCTAGTTCGCCCCATTTTTGAAAGACGATAGGATCCCATTTGAGTAGCATGATGGAGACTTGCTTATTAGGATGTGGCCTCCCATATTCCTTGGGAGAGGTCATGACTTGTCGTAAGAACATTGTTTGATTCAGAGTGTATTCTCCCATGCCTTTGTCTTGAAACTTGGCTCTAAGTTCACCTTGTTTGGATGTCAAGGGCTTTAATGACTCAGGATCAATATATGCTGAAGAAGGAGTAGCCTCACGATTGCTGGGAATGATAGTCTCAGTATGTGATCTCAAGTTATTGCAATATATGAATGGATTTGGATCACCATTGACCGTTACCTCAACTCCATTATGAGGAAACTTAATGCATTGGTGGTATGTTGATGGGACTGCCCTCATTTCTTGAATCCACGGACGTCCTAGCAATATGTTATACGTGAGGTCTAGATCCAGGACTTGACAAACCACATCCTTTGTGACTAGCCCTATTCTTAGTGGTAAGATGACCGTGCCCTTGGACGAACGCTCTTCATCATCATAAGCCTTAATAGTGATTTGGTTTGTAGAATTTACAGCTTTGTCAGAATATCCCAACTGTCTGATGGTGCTCAATGTACAAATATTAAGACCTGCTCCTCCATCTATCAAGACTCGCTTTATTCGGTGTTTATGTATGAAGGCTTCAATATGTAGAGGTGCATTATGAGGCTGACTTATGGAGGCGTCATCGGCTTCTGTGAATGTGAGGGAGTGTGGAACGGATAAATATCCCACCATGGCTTGAAACTGGTCCACGTTTAGATCAGTAGGGACAGCAGTATCTCTCAAGGTTTTGTCAAGGACAGCTTTATGTGCAGGAGATATATGTAAGAGCTCAAGAATAGAGATGAGTGCGGGTGTTTTCCCTAATTGCTCTACAAGGTCGTACTCAGGCTTAGTTGACGGAAGATTGGTATTCTTAGTAGAGGTACCTGGCAATGTGATCTTACCTCGACGGGTTGTAACATGACATTTAGAGGTAGATGTGGACGAAGATCCCACACCTTTTAGGACAATTTTGGGTCTTGGAGAAGAATTCTCAGGATTTTTATTTTTGATAGTAATGGTAGAAATATGATTGTCCATTGAGATGTGATTAATAGTGGAATCATAATTGTAAGATGTTCTGGTGTAATTGGCTTGATCATCTGTGACTTTGCCTTTTCCCTTGTCATGTTTTGGGAATGGTTCCTTAAACACCTCATGCTCTTGATTAGATGAATGTCCCTCAATCTCAATATCTCCTCTGTCAATGAGATCTTGTACCATGTTTTTCAATCGATGGCAATTACTTGTCTTGTGACCCTTGCTCTTATGAAACTCGCAAAACTCATCATCATTCCACCAATTCGGTTTTACCTTTGGTTCATATGGAGGAAAATCTGGGACTGTGATCACTTTGTTTGCTACAAGCTTTTTGAATACTAATTCAAGTGGTTCTCCCAATGGAGTGTACTTCCTTCGTGGTTTAGCAGCCGTTTGATTGTTCACTTGATTGTCGGTAGAACTTGATCCAGAAAAGATGAACTTTGGTCTTACTGTGTTGGCATCAACAACACCATCATTAACCGTGTTCTTGTTCTTGTTCCAAAATTTTGGTTTGTCCTTTCCTTTGAAGTCCTCTTTGTTTTCTTTGAATAGCTTGATAACTCCTTGTTCAATTAAGACCTTTTCTGTTGCTAGGCCCTTTTCAATGACATCCTTGAATGTAGACAAACAAGCTTTCCTGAGATCATAGCCAATAGCCTTGTTAACGTTTTGTGTGAACATCTCCACCATTTGTTTTTGCGGAATCTCACAAGAGCATCTGCTAGCTAAGTTTCTCCATCTTTGTAAAAATGTTGCGAAAGATTCTCCTTCCTTTTGTTTAGTATTGCACAAGGTAGTAACTGAGACATCTGTTTCAATGTTGTAAGAGAAATGCTGAATGAATGCTTCTGCCAAGTCGCCCCATGACTTAATACCGGGAGGTAATTGAGAAAACCATTCCATAGCTTGATCTCCTAAGCTCTGTGGGAACAACCTCATTAAGTATGTTTCTTCCGCGGCTACCTCAATGCAAGCTGTGAAGAATTGTCTTATATGTGCCTTGGGGTCTCCTCTCCCTCTATATTTGTCAAATTTTGGTGTTACGAAGTGCGGAGGAAACGGAGGCATTGGAATGCTCTTATCGAAGGGATAAGGGCATATATCTCTCATAGTGTATGTAGGTTTGGATGTACTCATGTCCTCCACTTTCTTTTGTAGATCTCTAATTTGTTGTTCCAAATTATTCTTGGGAGGAGACTGATTTCTTGTAGCATACCCCATGTTTGAAACACCCATTTGAGGAGGAGCTTGTTGCATGTATGGATGATACTGATCGTAAACATGTCCATATGGAGGTCTATATTGTTGCGACATATATGGAGCACTTGGCATAACTTCTTGTTGAGGGACCCCATATCTGTTTGGTGTATATAAACCATATTCAATAGGCCTTTCATTTTCCATTGTGTTGCCCCCAATTTTGGCATGAGGTCTCCTTGTGTCAAAATTTTGAGGAAGTCCTTGAGTATCCATTTGTCTTGGTTGACCCATATCTTGAGCATGTGTTTGAGCATAGGGCCTCCATGATGGTCTTTGAATGTAAGTATCATATGTTTGAGCTTGTGTATGTGGGATTGCTGGTTTTTGAAGCAAAACTGATGGTGACTCCAGCATCATATTATTTGGTCCTCCACTATTAGGTTGAGTTTGTTGTGAAGGTCTACTTTCCATAAGTTGAGATAAGTCAAAATCATGCGGTATTTTAGCTCCACTTTGTGCCATCATGTTTAGGAAATATTGACGATCTCTCCTCATTATCTCTTCAACCAATCTATTGAATTGAGGATCCATTATAGATTCTTGTATGTCTGCTGAAAGTATTGAAGAATTGTCAACATTGTCATTGTGTGTAGCGTTGTGTATAGCGTTTGCGCTTTCCACATTTGGATTGTGTCTATAAACATTCATGTCTGGTAATGTAGTGTGCTCAGGATTGTAGAAGACATCATTGTCATACTCATACGAACTCATGTTTGCGGATCTTTGAGCTTCTTTAGCTATTCTCCTAGATTTTTGAAGGCGGGTTTCAATCATGAACTAGGTGTTTAGCAATATGTGAGAGACTAGACGGAAAATATGACAAGAGTATGGAAGACCAAGAGTTGTATGGAGTGTAAATGAATCTTGAGGTGTACTTGCAATGTCCAAAGTGTAAGACCAAGTATGTAAGTAGTAGAGTAGGTGTGACTTCCAAAGAGAGGATAGTTTCTCTTGATGAGGTAAGCTGACCTTGACTCTAAGTAAGACCAAATGAGACCCAAAGGTAAGAAACCTTGATGAGGGACCACTTAGCAAAGTGTTGTTGTATGTAGTGTGTTGACAAAGTATGATGAGGACAAGCAAGTGACCTTTTGACTCAAGTTTAGACAAGTATGAATGTAAAATGAGATGTGAAGCAATGATGGACTATGTGAGACCTTAGAACAGGTTGAATGCTAGATGAAATCTGAAGAGACAACCTAGGAAGCTCAAGTATGCCGAAACTGATTTCTTTGTTTGTTTGACTGTTAAAATTTTCTTGCAATTTTAAACACAGACGCGACTGTATCCTTCACAGACGCGGTTTCCTGACACAGACGCTACTCTGTTAAACACAGACGTGATTCTGAGATTTTCTTATAGATGTTTGCTGGGACTGTAACAATTTTTTTTTTTTTTTGCAATTGTGGACACAGACGCGCCTGTATACTTCACAGACGCGATTCCCAGACACAAACGTGTCTCTGTTCGACACAGACGCAGATAAAAACACAGACGCTATTCTGTACTTCACAGACGCATTTATCTGACACAGACGCGGTTGGAACAGACACAAACGCGTTTCTGTAACCTTCGTGCAATCTTTCCTATCTGTGAAGTTATTTTGCTATGACCAAATCTGATTGTTCGACTGTTTTTCGTGACAAGAGGACACAGTGCTGATGACTCAATGTTTGCTAGTGTTTAGACTCCAAAATGACTCCAAGAAAGTGTGTTGTTTGATGTAAAAAGTTTTCGCATACACTTAAAGACACAAAAGACACAATGTTTTGCTGATTTGGTCTTCATTGTTTGAAGGTTTATCATAAGTCAAGCACAATTCTTATGGCTGGCCAAGACAATAGTTGTTGATCCCACATGGGGTTTTACCCCCGAGGCTACGCTATTCAGAGCGGATACTTAGATGCTTGACCTCACTGGCTCCACCCTTGGCACTCACTTCTCGGGTCAGCCAAGCATCAGTCCCCATGAAAACTCCCCATGGCGAACTTTGTATCTCTACTAAGAACCGTATGTGTGTGGGCCGCTACCAGAGGTCCGACCTCCTGCCCCAACAACTAGAAGGATTTGGGCCTCTAAAACAAAATGGTGCTAGTAAGGGCATCCGCTCGTGTGGCCATACATGTGGCACTTTCAGCTCTGTAAATACAGAAGGCTCCCAGCCGGTAGGGGTTACGCCCTACAAATGATCAAATAAATTTGATCAAACGGGTTTATGGGGAGACATAGTGTCGGTATGAACTAATCAGCACACGTTATTCATAGTTTTCACCATGAATACATTTGATTATAGTGGTTTGGATGAGGTGGGTTTTCCTCGCTACCACTTGGGTCGTTCTCTTCTCACTAGTAGTCCTAATGACCACACGGGAAGACAGGCCCTCTAAAGAGTAAACAAAAAGAGCCTATTGCTCAAGACACAAAAGACAATGATTCAATTTTAGTGCACCAATTGAAGTGTTTGCTAAGCTATGAAACAAGGCACACAATAAAAATTACAAAACCCTAGCTAAGGCCCTGCAACAAAATTGTTAGGAGTTTGGATTGTTTCAAATGATAACCCCTTCCTGCAGGCACACAAGTTAGGTAAATTTTTAGAAAACCCAAAAAGACTTTGTGAAAAGGGGCCTTCAACAAAAACGTATTTGCCTCCAAAGCAAGCTGCACAAATCAGGTTAGCTAGATCTGCAAAGGTTAGCCGAAAATAAACCAGATCTGAAACCCTAAATACAAAATCCAAAAACCCGAATTGAAAAACTTGAAAAATTTGCAAAACAGAATGCACAGACGCTGTTATACCAGACACAGACGCGTCTGTCCGACACAGACGCGGTTCTGTGATTCACAGACGCGATCGCAGAACACAGACGCTTCTTTCTGCTACAGACGCGATAAGATGATTCACAGATGCGATTCGGAATCACAGACGCGACTTTCGGAAACCTGCAAAAATAGAAAATGACAGAAACACAGACGCGATCCAAGATATCGCAGACGCCTCTGAAATACAAAAATGCGATCCGAACACTCGCAGACACGGAAAAAACCTAAAATATCGTCGAAATCGTCCGATCTGCAACTTCAAAAATGCAAAATTTGCAACAAAAATGTTAAATGCAAAAGGGACAAGAGTCCCACCGGGCGTGCCAAAATGTATATGGTGAAAATGGATAACAATATAACAACAATATTGAAAGACTAAAATGGATTCAACCACCAAACCCTAGCCTAACAATGAACAAAGATCCACCATAACATATGAAGATAACCTAAGACAATGCAAATAACTCAAAATCACAAAGATTATACCATCACATGTCCAATAGGGTTTTGATCTCCATTCTTCCTATCTCCATTGATCTTGCTTGATATATTTGCTCTCAGATTTTTGTATGCACAAGAGCTCAACAAAGAATGGAATGTGGTTGCAAGTAGAATTGTAGTCTAGTCAATTGATCAAGTAGTTAGGCATGTCTCATTAGGGATTAGGGTTTGACAATGAAGAAAGCATCTCCTTAAATAGAAGACACAATATGAAATGGAGGGTTAAGATTGAGAGGTGTAAAAAGAGAGGTCGGCTAGGATTAGAGGGTAGGTATAAGAAATACCAAAATAATGAAAGAGGTAGGTAGTGTAGGAAATAAGAGATGAATGACATGTGTCATGTGTAGAAAAAGGTAATGAATTAATTAAATAAATAAAGATTTATTTAATTAATAGAAGAAGTAGGACAATTAAATAAATAAAATATTTATTTAATTTAGGAAAGGGATAATTTAAATAAATAAATGTATTTATTTAAATGAGAAATAAGGCTAGAAGAGGATAAATGAATTAATTAAATAAATAAAAATTTATTTAATTAATAGAAGAATTAGGCTTAGATAATTAAATAAATAAAATATTTATTTAATTAGACATGACAATTTTGAGTGTCTACAATTAGTACAGATAATAAATTAAACATAATTTTAAAAATCTAAAATGAAATGACTTGCATATTCCATCAAAACAATACATAAAAAAAGTTGTACAAAATATGATACCGTATAGCCTTGTAGGCCAAAATCGATCGCTAAGAGTGTGATGTCATCAATCTGGGACATTTCGTCCCCTGTCAACACCTACAAACTAGAAATTGGACCAAGCATTAAAGATAGTTAGTATATCTTGTATTTTTTTGAATTCAAAGTGTACTATTCTATTTTAACATGTTACAAAATTTATACCTCAGGCATCGAAGTTGCAACTATGGTAATTGGGGGAGGTGTATGGGATACCGCTACTACATCCTGAAATGCATATTATTTGTCTCAATTTAAATCGATGTATAAATGAAAATTTATTTATGTAATTACAAATTTAAAGTGACTGATAAATAAAATGTTATGAATTCAAATCAACACACTTGTGTCTGTGGCTCATGGGCAAACACCATGTCCATCAACTCATCTGTCAGCGCGACATCCTCAACTGTGTGAGCCTGACATCTACAACCACAAATCATGCACAGATGATATGAGGATCCATCTGCACCGGTTGCATCATCTATCCTTGAGCAACTGACACACATATGCTCGATGGGCTCTCTGTCGCCCTCTAATGGCTCATCATCCAATATAATAGGGTGTGCTAATGATGTCCCATGCTGGATGATGGCATCAGTCAATGTTGTGGCCACCTGAAGAGTCTGTAGCTCCATCGACTCTTTCAGCTCTAATGGGACAGCCTAATGCACCTTGGGTTTGGGTGCTAGGGGGTGGCGACTCTCCGCGGCTAATCGCCTACGGGCTCCAGGTCTATCTTGGGCAGAGCCACCACCTCTACCATGAAACTCTCTCATGTCAAAATAGCTTGGCTGCACATTGAGCACAAACTCACAATATATTTTTCTCAAAAAATATAATGGCACCTCATAATTATTACAAGGTGGATCATCAAAGACCATCCACCACCTCTGCCAAAAAAGATTCTTCATTTGCAAATTGGTACACCAATGTATGGGAAACCTCTTTGCACTAAGAGGTAATGACTGACCAGTTTTGGGATCAACAAAAAGGGCACATATTTGTTGCTTAGAAATATTTTTGTTTTTTACTCCATTGTATGATAGCCCATTGGCATAGAATTGACGACACCTATCCCTAAAGCTTCCCCATTTGGTAATTTCTATGGAAACAGCTATGGCACCACTAGCTAATGTTTCTAGGCTAGTGGCAAGGGATTGATGATGGTCAAGTTCAAAAGTTTTCAATTTTACAATCAGTCTATTGATTTTAGACGTATTTTGTCCTAACTGATTAATTAATTCTTCCTGTGTTTCGGCTATGCAGTCAAAAGGAGGAATTGGGGGTTGTTCTTGTGTGTTTTCAGGAGGTGCATTAGGTTGTTCTTGTGGGTTTTCAGGAGGTGCGTTTGGTTGTTCTTGTTCTGGATTAGAAGAATCTGGTTTTTGAAACAAAAAATGAAAAAACCTAATCAAAATTAGTGAAATTAAATTCAAAATGTAAAACAAATTGCATAAACCAGAAAGAAAGACAAAAATAAACAAAAACTAACCTTGATCCATAGCCTGGAGGACAAATTTAGCACCCCGTTTGCGGTTTAGGTTAGAAAATGGGGAAAAAACGAAGTAAAAAATGCGCTTTACGGGTAAATGAGACCCAGTTTTTTGTTTTTTTAAATTTTTTTACCAAGCACCGCGTACGCGGTTTTATTTGGGTTATTAGCTCGTACGCACTCATTTTCCTATAAGCAATGCGCACGCGCTAATTTTCCTAGGCATAGCGCGTACGTGCTCATTTTCCTAAAAGTAGCGCGTGCGCGCTACCTTTTGTAGGCTCGGGAAGAACAAACCTAAGCGCGTACGTTGGAATTTGAAAATTTAAAACCGCATACGCGCTGCCTGTTTTTCCAAGTTTTTTTTGGGTGGTGTCCACTTTTCTGACCACCATCTTTGTGCACACGCCCTACCACAATTTGGATAAAATGAGGAATGTCTTTACCACAATATAATTATGGATAAAATGAGGATTTAATTATTCTCATGTTTTTATCCTTATTATTGCTTGCTTTGCAATACTGATATCACGTGATTAGGTGATATCTTGTCATCACAAGTTACTGTGGTGAACTTTTGTATCACATGTTTAGGTGATACTTCATGTCACGTGCTTAGGTGATATGATTTTTGTATCACATGTTTAGGTGATACTTCATATCACGTGTTTGAGTGATATGATCCTCTGTAGAGTGAGATTACGAGACTCCATAAGGAATCCTGACCATCATGAGAAATGTGATGCTAGATATGTTGTCATTCATCTTCCCAAGCTAAGAAGGAGTGTTGATGAAATAGCATCGATCACATGAAGAAATCCTTGCCAAGAAATATGTGTGTGTGTGTGTGTACATATATATATATATATATGTATATATACATATACATATATATATGTGTATGTATGTATATATGTGTGTGTGTGTATATATGTATGTGTATGTATGTATATATGTGTGTGTGTGTATATATGTATATATGTATACATATATACATATATATGTATATATATACATATATATATATATATAAATATAATTTATATTAAAAGTTGATAACTATATGTTATCAGGTTAACAATGAATAATATCCGATTGCATTTTTGTTTTGATTGGCGACTTGCTTAACATTAGTTAACCACCGAACATATGCTATCGAGTTACTAGACCTGATAGCATATTGGTGTCAATTCATAATGAATCGGCACCAATATGCTATCGGGCTATTAACCCGATAGCATACATTGTAGATTCACATTGTTATTGGTTGGCAATACCGATCATTTGGCATAACAAAACATTGATCACTGTGTTAAACCCGATAAGCATACACTGATTCATATCGGTTTATTTGTAGAGGCACAATTAAGAGATGCCATGGATAGGCATGTGGAGACATGTCTGCCCATGACATCTCTCTTGTAAGATATATATTTGCCTGTTATTGTTATCCAAAGGACATCGAAATTATTAATGTTCTTTCTCCACCATCTGCAATACATAGAAGATAATTAGAAAACATAATTGATATATACTGTGAGAAATATTTGCATTGCAATACAACATCATTATACATACCTTGATTTTGAATTGAAATTTGAAGAACCTTTACAAATGATTAATTTAATTCTCAATACTTATACTAAATGAAGGGCACCAAAAGGTGTATTTTGATGACCAATGTTAATAAGGGAATCAAGTTTTGAAAGTATTGAATGTCTTATTGAATATGAATCACTACTATGGAGTAAGTTTTTCTAGTTTGACTGGTGTAAATGTGTTGTTCAATTTTCTCAAGGGTGTATCTTTGATGCAAATTACCATTTCTTTTCTTTTCTTAATCAAGCTAATTTTATTTTATAAGGAGATCTAACTAACATGCTAAGAATAGTTAATTCAAGGTAATGGAAATTCTTAATGTTTAATTATCCTTTGAAGCTATATGTTTCAACAAATAGTTTTGTCCATTGAAAAGAAATTTAATTATTTATTTATTTATTTATAATCCCAAAAGAATTCATTTTCCGTCATGAAGAATAAATAAACTTCTTAGCAAATATTTGTTGACGAGATAGTCTAAATCTGGAAATTAAATTCCCATTAAAAAAGGGTTTATAAGAATCAATTTATCTCACCCCTTTTGTCTAAGCTATTTCCATCTTTCAATTTTGATAATAAATATGATTTAAAACAATATAACATATTTTATCTATTTATTGATACAAATAAATTTTAATTATTTTAATAACTCAAAATATAAACTTTAATTTTTAAATAATATAAATAAACTATTAAACAAAAATATAACTAATTCTATTAAATTGACATTCATTTATATAACACTAATAAATTCATCTAAATAAATGAAAATTCTTTTTTTTATAAAACAATTAATAAATTCTAATTATTAAAAACAAAATAAAACAATCTAATTTAAAAATCACATTAAATATTAATTGTTTTTTTAAAAAGTGGCTGCACATGTAGGTCCATAGGAGTGTGGGGGTGCGGGCCCTCCCACTCCCCCTCGACCACTGCATAGGAGTGACCGCAAGGGCATGGGGGGGATTTTTCCCGCCCCCACTCCATTTCCTACCTCTGTCTTTTGAATTCAATTTTTCTTTTCTTGTACCTGTATCATCATCAGAGGTAAAAAATTTACAATTCATGTCAAACTAGAATAATGCCTTGAACTCAAATTAATGTTTTAGAATTCATAAATATATTTGTCTAATGTATCTTTATGTGGGGTTTGATAGGTTTTGATTGTGGGCCACCTTTTATAGGTTCATGATGCCATAGTTACGACCATTTCATTTGGCCTAGAGAGCTATATGGAATTCTTCTGTGTACACATCTTGTTTATAGTTTGTATTGAATATGCATCTCATTTGAATGTTAATTAGTTAGTTTTTATGCTAACATTATATGTGTGTGTGTGTGTGTGTGTGTGTGTGTGTGTGTGTGTGTGTGTGTGTGTGTGTGTGTAACTATTTTTTTTTTTTTAAATGTGTAAAGATGTAAATTGTTCTAGATCCAAATAAGACATAATATACTGTTTATTCATAAATAAACTCATAAATCAAATAATAAGTCTATTTCATTCTTAAATTTAAACCAAGCTTGCTAAATCGAAATAACAATAATAGATTTATTAGAAGATAAGGAAATTTTCATAACAACGAAATGTATAAATATCTCATTACAATATTTTTATACCATGTTTAGGTTTTTTATTGCCATAAGTATAATCACACATAAAATGAAAGAGAGAGCGTCCATTGATCTCTAATCTAAGTTGCTTCAAATGAGTCCTTCAAATGAAGACAAGAACCAAAACCGGGTGCTTTTTCCGCCCAACCTTGAAGCTTATGCTTCCCCGAAATTCTTGGTCAATCAAGAATACCCGACCCTGCACGAATTGCTTAGCAAAAGAATTCGAAAGACAAGATGGAATCTGGTGCGTGCCTAGATGATACATGCATTTTTATTTTTTAAATTCTAATAAGAAACAAGCAAGATCAATCAGGGATATGGTAGAGAGTATAAATAAAAGAACTCCATCTATTTCAATGGTTTATTCAATTGGTTTACTCGACCGAGTATAATTCCATGCATAGCAAAAATAGATAGTTTGGAAAAGAAAACTATTCTCTCTAGGATTCCATATTTGGCACCCATCCCAGAAGGTAAATTTCCCCATACACAAGCCTATCTAGCTTGGTTCACATAAATCAAGAATACAATTTCATAAAGAAAACAATCTTTTGTCTAATAAAACTAACATCTTTCCTAATACTTTCGTTCATAAATAAAGCACTTTTTCATTCCCACATATCTGAAAAACAATCTTTCGTAGAATAACTATTTCGCAAGCAAACATAATTTCATTTCTAAATAAAAACATAATTCAACTAAGTTTAAAATGAAGAAGGTGTAGCACAAGTATAAATATTTTCATATAAATGAGTTATATTTGAGTACACATTCTTTAAATGATTATCTATTCTAACCCATTAGCACCAAAGACCATTCTTTAACAATATACATGCATTTCATAGCTATTTCATCCCATGTACCACCTAATGTTTTCCCTCTATGACTATTCAAAAGGATAATAAAACAAATTCAATGTAAACATGGAATGTCATAAATCAAATCTCATTCTACTAACCATAGCACCATTTCACTATCATTTCTAAATGCAAAATGACCAAAAATAGATGAAGATGCTACCTCCTTATGCTTTGATACTGGCTTGCAGAGAAATCTCGCATGCCTCCTCTATGTCGGCCTACTTCTTCCTTGATTGATGGTTCAAAATTCTCTATTGATTCTTCCTCTATTCCTATCTCTATTCTAAATTTATCTCTCTAATCTCTCTTGTCTCTCCTCTATCTTGCTCTAACTTGCTATCTTTCTATTTTTCTCTCTTCTAACTTGCTCTAACTTGCTATCTTCCTATCTTTTTTTCTCTTTTCTAACTCTCTTGAGCCCTTGCCTCTATTTAAACTATGTTTCTCTACATTGTCTGCTATATTCTTGGCTTAGATATTGCTACGGGTTTGACACCTTGGCTGCATCATTGACAAGTCTTTCACTTCACTTCCCCAGGTCTACTCCTTCCTAAGAGACTCCCTAGTCTATCTAACTCTGATTAACTATCTTATCGACACGTTTGGGTGCTCAGGTTCTAACTGTGGTTTTTTTACAGTTAAGTCAACCTTGGATCGTGGGTCAGTGCAAGAAGATGAGTCCACTTTTTGGCCAAAAAGTGGAAGTGTTTTCCCTGTTTTTCAAATTTTGTCTCACTTGAGCTTAAATTTTGAAACACTTAGAGATTGAATCTTGGAAAAAGTCAGTAATATAAAAGATAGCTCTCTAAGTCTACTTTTCAAATATGTAATTTATTTTAATACCCACATAATCAAAAATAACTTTTTGAATGGAGTTCTAAAAACTATGTTTTAAAAATGCTTGTTTCAGGACCATACCATGCATGTGTACGACCCACACTTTTTGACACAATTAAAATTATTTTCTCAAACCGTTTTGGGAAATGGTTTGTAACACACTGAAGATTGATGAGCATATTTTTCTGTATTTTTTTTTCAAATATTTTTTTTTTAATAAATTTTTTAATGGCCATAATTATCTTTTAAAAAATTTGACGTGTACGACCCACATAATTTGACGTAAACTTAGCATTTTTTGAATTTTTTATTTTTTTTAAATTGAAAAGAATTTTGTGTAGATTGATGACATATAATTTTTTTTTCAAAATTCATTAAAATAAAAAAGTTATTAAATTAAGAAAATTAGTTAATATTTTAAATTTATGAACCTGATTTAGTATAAATTAAATGAAAAATAGTTAAAATAATCAATTTTTAAATTAATTTACATATTTAGAATCTAGACAGTATAATCTGAAATGGGTTTCAATTTCGTATAAAAATTCTCTGATTAGAGGCACGTAAACTATTTCATTTCATCATATTTGTGCTTTCATTCATGGAGCTTTGAATTTGCAGGTTCATGTCTCAGGTGTGGCCATCCCAGGCCTATCCCGGGCCTAATCCCGAGGCAAGTGGCGGGTTGTGAATTCAAATTTTGCATAACGGGCCCCCGTTTCATTTTTTGCCCGTTGGATTTAACAACGGGCCCTCGTTTTTATTTAAATAACGGGCCCCCGTTATTAAAACGGGGACCTGTTATTTAAATAACGGGCCCCCATTTCTAAATAACCGTTACTGTAAAAAAAAAGGTAGATTGCATCGATTTACCACACTATCATTGAAATCTGTACTGACAAAGATTTTTTACATCATTTGGTAGTACTTTTTAATATTTTTTACACGATTTTTTGAAGAACTCAGTAAAAAGATATTATTTTTTGAAGACGAGTTTGTAAAAATGGGTTCTAAGCAACGTCAAAAGAAAAAAAAGAGGACAATGACAGTGGACGAAATTCAAGCACAAAGAGAGAAGGATGCAAAACGCCAAAGAGATCGAAGATCACAACAATGACAATTGAATAACACTTCTGAAGCATCTAGTTCAGTGCCCGTTGTAGATGAGACCATTGAAGACATCATGATGGATGCAAGAAATGTAGAACCACACACAGGTATGACTGTTGATGCAAGTGTTGATGTGGATGCGAATCCTGGTATGTTTTTAAATCCCGATGACTATGATGCCAATCAAATTGCTGATTTAAATGAAGCTGGATATAAATTTCATATACCAATACGAAAAGAAATAAAAATTGAAAATATTACACCACCCTCTCTAAAAGAAAATGAATGTAATTTGTTTACTATTGATAGCAATGTGCTAGATAATCTTAATGGGTTAGTTTCTTGGAGACAAATCAGAACACATGCAAACAGATTATATAAACAATTTTTCTATAATAAAAAGTTAGGATTCCAATGTCAATTAATGCTACAATTAATAAAAATGTTAAAAATGCGTAAAGTCATGAAAAAAATAGGTATTTATGCAAAACCAAAAAGAAAAGATGAATCATATAAGCAAGTTGTATCTACTGTTGCCAGTGCCATCGATTCTATAGGAAAAACAAGTCGATCTAAAGATAAGAATGCAACACGTAGAGTTATAACGACTGCTATAGTTGACAAAATGATTGTTAGTAAAAGAATGTTAAGTGATATAAGTGGCTATTTGAACTTACATCGTAGAACCTTGTCAAGAGCGGCCAAAAGAAGAGACACAATTGAAATTGATCCACTAAACCATTGTTGGAGTTTTAGTGGTAGACTTCAAAGGTTGGACATGAAATTAAATGATGAAACTAAACAATTAATTGCAAAATTTTGGCATGATAACACTAGAGTTTCATCAAATGCTAGAGATGTTTTAAAGTTAAGGGTGGGATCAAAAATTCGTGATCCTCATCCAAAACATCTTCTTGACATGACTCAAATTGAATTCTTTAAAAAATTTAGTGATGAATCTGTGTTAATGAATTTACGAATTAGTCAAAGATCATTTGAAAAATGCAAACCCTGGTATGTTAAAATCAATAAACAAAGAATATCTTGTTGTTGTAAAACTCATGTCCAGTTTCGTTACTATTATGATGTTTTTCGATATATTCGTTGTATGTTGCATGGTAATGATCTTGTGTAGGATTGTGGTGTTTATGTTCCACCTGAAACTATAAAAGATTTTATTGTTAGGAGATTTAAAAATATAGAATACCCTCTAAAGGATGGAAAGATGGGGAAACGTTTAGAATTGATTACAGAACAGAATAGTGTGAATGCATTTATTAGTGAGTTTAAAACTCATATTGTTCCAAAATATGTGAAACATTCCCAACATGCCCGATGGCTTGATGGACAGTTTCGCATATGCAAGAACACATTTCCAGTTGGAACAATAGTATTAGTTGTGGATTTTGCAGAAAATTATACTCTAAAACCACAAAAGGAAACTCAATCACAATACTACAACTCAGTGCAAGTGGCCATATTTGTGCACATTATATATAGACATGACCATGACAGTACAGAAGATAACAGAAATTTTTTGAGGGAGTATCATTTCTATGTTAGCGATAATCGATTACACTCTTCAGAGTTTGTCCAACATTGCTTCGAGGTATTTTATGATAATCTTAAGGAAAGAGAAATTGACATGAAACAACATATGATATGGTCAGATAACTGCACTGGACAATTCAAAAATGCAAGAATGTTTTATTGGCTATGCAAAGTTCACAAGATAACCAATGTCCAACATTTATGGAGTTTTTTTGAAGCGGGACATGGTAAGGGGGAACACGATGGAGCCGGTGCCTGTATAAAAAGAGTTCTTGCTAGAGAACAATTGAAATTTGAGGATGCAGTGAAATTCATAGATGCTCATGCAGTTGTAGATTGGTGCAATTCAAAGTTGTCAAAAGGATCAACTGAAAACTCTGCAATTCGATGTTTCTTCTAGTTGATAGAGGAAGATAGTATTCCTATTCGGCATGATTGTAATACCATCATTGGATCAGCTAAATGGAATTCGTTTAAGAGTTCTAATTCAAACACATGGACTATATTCACAAGGCAACTTGCTTGCTTTTGTCAATTTTGTGTTTCCTAAGATTGGGAATTTTGTGAGAATAAAGAATGGGTTGAAGAATGGCAACAAAGATCATTAACACCCATAGATGCAAATGATCCGCATGAAAGAACTGATGAAGATATGGATCAAATGTTTGCATCAAATGACTATGATCACATTTCAGATCTTATACAGCAAGGTAAAATTATTTTTGAAATTTGTTTTGATTTATTAAATAGTACATAAATTTATGAAATCTTACAATGTATATTTTTGTTTTTATTTCTCATTAAATATTAAAATAAAATTGTTTTGTGCACAGGACATGTCTATGCTGTTGTTGCACCAGAGGACAATGAAGAGGGGACAGAGTATTGGTTGGCTTGATGTGTAGAGCCAAAACATAAGCTAACTACTCCTCGAGTAGATGATGATGGTTATGACTATCCAACAAGATTTATGGTTGTTGTTGGCACTTGGCTACACAAATATCTAACAAGAAAGAATGGATTGCCCGCATTTGAAGATTATGAATTAGAGAAGAAGATTATACATTACTCGCATTTGGTAGTGGCAACTAATATAAAATTGGATAGATGTCGTGGCGGGCCTGCTAATAAACAATTATGGACTCTCTCTATGGAAGAGCACGAGACAATTATAGATGCTTTGCAAAAGAGAGAGGATGCAGATGGTATAACGGAATGAATCTAGTAAAATTTTGTTTCAGGTCTACCACAAGTAGAAGGCATCAATGAAAACAAAGTTATTTAAATAGACTATTTATTTTATTTTAGATATGTCTTCTTGATTACATTTTGTGTACAATATACATAAATGAGAGACTATTGGTCAAATTTATGAATGAGATAATTATGTTTTAATCAAATTATATTCATTATATTTGTTAAATGATACTTTTTAATTTAGAATATGTTATAATTATAAGATATGTTTTGATACTTAGTTCATGAGGTATGCACATTTAGTTTATCTAATCACAAGAACTATTTAAATGAAATTCCAAAAATAAAATTACAAGTCCACATAATGCCTATAAAGTTGTTTAAGCACAACTTCCATAAATAAAATTTCAAGTCCACATAATATATAAAGTATGCACAAAATTTCAAGTCCACATAATTTCAAGTCAATATATATGATCTAATGTGCACATAATTTCAAGTCCACATAATATCTAATGGGCACAATACACATAAAGTATGCACATAATATATATGATCTAATCCTATTATGAAACTATCCATATATATAAAGTATGTGTGTGCACGTGTAAACAAATATGTAAAGCCCGTAAAATAGTACATATCAGAGCCAAATAAACAGTAAAATTTCAAGTCCACATAATCCATATAATATCTAATCCATATATATGTCTAGATGGTAACATGATGTTCACTCCACATAATATCTAATGTGCACAAAATATATAAAGTATGCACAAAATATATATGATCTAATCCTATTATGCAACTATCCATATATATAAAGTATGTGCACGTGTAAACAAATGTGTGAAGTCCATAAAAAAGTACATATCAAAGCCAAATAAACAGTAAAATCTAAGTGCTATCATCAATAACATCTCGTGGTCTCTTGTCCCCGGGACGTGGTCCAGATCCACCTGTCTCATGCTGTACAATAAAAAAATAATATTAAAATATTACTTGAAATTAACTATTAAAAGAATCATTTATCAAATATAGTAGAATTCATAAATTAAGTTACAAACTTACCATATGCTCATCAGATCCTCTAGCAGTATCTCTCTTGTCCCCGAGACGTGGTCCAGATCCACCTGTCTCATGTTGTACAATAAAAAAATAATATTAAAATATTACTTGAAATTAACTATTAAAAGAATCATTTATCAAATATAGTAGAATTCATAAATTAAGTTACAAACTTACCATATGCTCATCAGATCCTCTAGCAGTATCTCTCTTGTCCCCGGGACGTGGTCCAGATCCACCTGTCTCATGCTGTACAATAAAAAAATAATATTAAAATATTACTTGAAATTAACTATTAAAAGAATCATTTATCAAATATAGTAGAATTCATAAATTAAGTTACAAACTTACCATATGCTCATCAAATCCTCTAGCAGTATCTTGTGCAATATCAACACCAAATGTAGTGCTAGCTAACTCCTGTACAAGGTCAAATTCAAAGTGTCCAATTAAATCTTAAATTAAGAGTCAAAATAAGATCAAATTAAGTATTACATATTAATACCTCAAAGGATGTTGATGTGCATTCAAATTGGCTCTGATCAAAATTATGAGGATAACCTATCCTAATGGTAGTGTCCACCTGCATGCATGCATTTAATGAAATCATATTTAATGAACATATATATGTGTACTAAATAATTTCAAGTTAAGTTACAATATTGTAAGAGTTCATATTTAATTTAAGAATTATAAGATACATACCATAGATGGTGTCACAATAGTCAGACCCTCTTCTCGATGTGATGTAGAGGGTCCCTCATGACCTGAATCCTGGAGAAAGAAGCATTCAATGTATCAACATGAAAATTTATATAGTATACGATGATAACATATTAACTTAAAAAGATCTAGTACAATGTCTAGATAGAAATTTATACTATACCCCATAAGGTGTGCCGAGTTGTGTTCCAGTAGATGCAATATTGACTCTAATATTAGGTGTAGTCCTTATCTACATAAACAAAATTTATTTAATGAAGTATTAGATTGTATAAAAAAAGAGATGCACTTAGTTTATACCTATATTTAATGAAGTATAAAAATATTGACATGTACATGTATATATATCTATACCTGGTCAAGATGAACATCCGAGCAAAGAAAATCCATATAAGATGTCATCATACTATCATCTGTTGCATCATGCTCATCTGGAACTGAAGTAGATCCTGCAGTAGTAGTAGGACCTACACATGTCTCATGACAACTCGAACACATATGTGGCATCCATCGAGGAGCAGATGCCATGTGAGCAGCTTGCTCACTCAGGTTACCTGTGAGGGAAGTCAAAGCATCTAATGTCGAAATGAATGATGTATTTTGGACATCTGCAGGAATTGATGGAGCAACAAGTGGAACTATGGGTGGATCCGATAGGGGATTATTACTTCGTGCCCCTAATCTATGATGTGGCATTCCATGACCAACACCCTGGAATGACTTAATATCAAAATAATTTGGTTTTTGGTTCATTACAAACTCACAGTATAATTTCTTCAAAAAATAAAAAGGGACCTCATAATTACGATGTGGTGGATAATCAAAAACCATCCACCATCTATCCCAAAAGTATCTAGCCATTTCTGGATGCACACACCACCTAATTGAAATTCTTTTCTGGTTAGGTTGCATTGGTTCTCTTGTTTTTGGGTTGGTAAAATATGGACATAAATGAGCTTTGGTTATTTTCAAATCAGTGATTTGCCTATAAGTTAAACCATCGGCATAAAAATCACGCAACTCTTGTCGTCATCTATGAAATTGATCTAATTGAGAATCAACAGATCTAACTGACTCGACAACAGTTTGCATTGATTTTGCAAAGTCTACAAGATGGGGTGGCATGACTTGCTCATTTTGGATAGCAACAATGTTTTGTTCAATCACTTGTAGGTTTTCATTAATTCATTCTCTTAAACGAATTTCATCCAATCTAGGGGGTGGTGGTGGTGGTGGTGGGGGATTTTCACCTAATAGTTCATCTATGTCAAAGACATCCATGATAACAAAGAACTCCTGCATATTTAAAGATATACATGAATTATATACAACTCTATGTCAAAGAAGAATCTATTTTACTAAATTAAAAAAAAACATTTATAAATAGTAACATTTCTATGTTGTTGAATGAGATACACATGAAATATATAATATAATATTGAACTTAAAAAAATATACATGTACATACTATAGAATCTTGAAATATAAAATTTGCGCACAAAACTTAATAAAAACTTTCAATGAAACATCATAAATCTATTATATATTCAATTTAATAAATTCATTTCTTGTAAAATGCATCAACTATTAAAATCATTATAAAATATTTCATACATAAGATCAATAAAAAAGTGAGAAATAAGATGATCCTCCTTCTAGTGTAAGAATATATAGCATGGAAACAATATTACTAAGACAACATAATATTTTGTTAACTTTAACTTAAAGTTATTTTGAAAAATGCACGTGTGTGTTTGGATGCTCCATATTTCTAGTGTTTTAGTGTACATGATAATTTATTAGAATTCAATTACATAGTTTTGAGATAATTGCCATCAATTCATATTACATTGATTAGTCTTCAGACAATCTTAAAAAAAAACTAATCTCCCATGACTATAAATGACATACTTAAAACATATTATGTTCTAAGTGGTTGTCATGTAAAGACAAAACATCAAAACTTTTGAAGAGTTAAGCATATTTCACCATTAAATTTCTCCCATAATCAAATCTACACAAGATTATAATTTACAAAACCTTCAAAAAATATTATTTTCTATAAATCATTTATTATAAAACTCCGCAATCATTTGTTTTCATATATAATCTTTCTATAAAATTTAAGATATCAATTCATACACAAATTCTCTTACAAAGTTGAATAAGAAATGAAACTCTTACATAAAAATCAACACAACATGCCAACAATTAAAAACAAAATTAACCTTGCAATATTTAGTTTTAAAATAATCAATTTCAACAATATTTTACACATGCATTTATAATTATCAACTAGAATATTATTTTGACTAACATTCCAAATAAAATTCCTAACATACTATATGATCCTTATTCCTAAATTCCACTATCATACTTGCAAGCACTTAATTATTAAGTCAATGAACAAACTACAACTCAATGAAGCTAAAAAAGTGATGCAAGCCTATTTTTAAATATCCCAATTCCTTTCGCAGACCTAATATTTTTAGTGGCAACCATTTTAAAATTTCGTATTAATCAAAGAGAATATTTTAGGGAAAAAATGCAGTGTTGGCACTTTATGAAAATAAAGGTTTTTAAGACTCTAGAGACTTGTTCATCACAATATTTTATTGTTTAATATGCAAAATTTTGAAAGATTTTGATATGTACAGACAAATTAAATTTTTCATATAATTAGAGGTGAAATCAATTTTGAGTTCTACCTCAATGATTGAGGGGATCTTACAATTTTGACTTTAAATATAGCTTCATTTATACTTTTTCATAAATAAACTAAAATAGAAGCTATAAAGAATTGCTAAATTCTAGCAATATATGTGTATGCAAGCAAGCATAAAAAATCAATAAAGGACTTAAACTATGAATTTCAAACCATTATGCTATGCATAAGTACCACCTTTAGATCGAGTTAAAGGATAATGTATAAAAGATGAAAGACAATAGTATCTCAGAAAGAAAACTCTTGTTGTAGCTAAAGGTTGATGGCTTCAAGATGGATTTGTGACCAAGATAGGATGTAAGGTGCTTAAATTGGCAACATAACATTGCATTACAAGAGTTCTTGAAAATAGCTCATATAATGATTTATTTATAGTCATGAAGGATAGAGGATTAAAGACTAAGATTGTTTTGAGAGATCAATGGAGTAGATTGATTGAAAGGATTGTGTGCACTAGAAGCTTCCAAGTGGCAACTTATGTTTGGTGCACATGAGGAGTTCATGATCCAAGAAATTTTTGAGGAAAAGGTCTTCTTAGGGGCGTATACACCAAGATGTTGTAAAAAAAGGTAGCCAAATGACCAAAAAAAGATAAACACGAGTGCGTTATTGGGAAATTCATTTAACGCATTTGAGGTCTTTTTTGTAGTGATTTTTTCTTACACTATCCTAGGCTTGTTTACACTATCATAGGTTCATTAGGACTATCCTAGGTTCATTAGGATTGTCCCAAGTTCATTATGGCTTTCTTAGGCTCATTAGGACTTTCTTAGGTTCATTAAGACTGCCCTACATTCATTAGGATCATTTGAGGCTCATTGGGACTATCATTTGTTCATTGTGATTGTCCTAGGTTCATTAATTTAATTTGTGTGTTCATTAGGACTATCTCACGTTCTCAAATTGCTTCAACTAATATCTTAAATTAACTATTTAAAAAAAAAATAGCTCCTTAACAATTTAATATTATATACAATCGAATATGATTTCAACTTCAAACCTTGTGCACCTTTTAAATTCAAAAGATGTTGTTAAAACCATTCTTCTAATATTAGCTTAATCATAACATAATCTAATAAATCTTCCTCAAAATATCTACCAACTTCAAATCATATATCAAATCTTTTATAATATAAATTACATTCTAGATATACCAATATACTTCTAAAGATATTCAAAATACTTCTTGGGAATTATATTTTTCAAATCTTTCGGATGTATATATAATTAGCACCCCATTTAGAAAACTCATTATCAATCAACATTATAAATCAAGAATATTTTTTATTTTGTATTAATGAATTATATATTTGGCATATTAGCTTCCTTTATGAACCTATGTAAACCAAACTCCAATTTTAGTAACTTATCTAGCTTTGCTCTAAAATTGTGTCCATAATCGATCCTTTTATACCATCACATGACATAATAGGACCATAATAGGACCTTTATGCCATGACATGACATAAACCTAAGCCTAAACTTTCATATCTAAAATTTGAAGAGTAATGTTAATTACTTTTAAGGTTATACTAATTTAGTGGTAACTTTTGTATTGCCTAATGAGGATTAAGAACAATTTAGGTACATATGTTCGGTTTTATTTCAATTTCATTTTCGAACGTTTTTGTTTTTGTTTCCATTTCATTTTTTATTTTTTGTTTGTGTCGATTTCGTTTTGTTAATTATCTAGGTTTGGTTTTGGTTTCTAAATTTGTTGATTATGGTTTAGGGTTAACTGTTCAAAAATATTTTAGATCAAAATCAAGAATTTACAAATATAAAAAATAATTTATTTATATGCTATTATAAAAAAAACTAAAATAATAAAAAAAAACTAAATAATACACAAAAAAACAAGAAAAATATACAAGAAAATTATGAAATGTAAAAATAGATGACTGAATGTGTACCTGGGATAGTGGTGGAGGCTTGAAGTGGAAACCACAGCACGGGGGCCCATTTTTTATCTCTTCTTGTCAACTCACTATCACGGTGAAAATGAAAAATTGTCCAAAAAAATGGTAAAAATAGAATTTCAAAACGGAGGCCCGTTTTATTTAGCTTCGGCACCCCGTGACCTTTCGGCTCGGGAGGCCAAACCATTAACGGGCCCCCGTTTTTTAGAACGGGCCCTTGTTTTTTGAAAACGGGGGCCCGTTTTGCGGAGTGCATTTTCCAATGCGCAAACTTCCGTGAATTTGTGACTCATTAGCTTGCACATACCCTCGTGGAGGAGATGGTTTGCTTTCTCCACTATCACCGCAAAGACAACAGTCTTTCCTACTGCCACCGTGAGATATGGAGAGGTCTGCGGTTTTCAAACTACCATGGCACTTCGTGCCAAGTTGCTTCCTCCCCCCTCGGTCGCCTTAATTTGTAGTTCAGTTGAAATGGGATTAACTTCAATTCGTGTGAAGTTGACTTGTCGACCCACTAACCGCCACCTTTGCTAATTAATGCATAAGCATTAATATATATATTATTCTAAACTTAAACAATAATATATTCGTTAATTCATTCTTTGCATTTAATCATTAAATGTTAAATAGAAAGAAATTCTAATTTAATCTTTTATGATATTTAATACATTAATAATATATATATATATATATATATATATATATATATATATATATATATATATATATATATATATATATATATATATATATATATATATATATATATATATATATATCGTTCGATTTCATTTATAAAAGGTTTTAAATTAAATATGGTAATATATACTCATGACCTATTACTTAAATCGACAAGATTATTTTATTCTCTTTCAAATGAAAAATAACTTATAAAACAATAATTGAATTTATACATAAGAACTCCATACAATTGTAATCACGTCAACCATAATTAACATAAAATTTGCATGCTAGAACACTAAATCATCTTTAATAAGAACGCTAAGTCGATATGTTTCTTAACTCTAAATATCCAACTAATTTTCATTTTCATAGATAAAATCAATATAATGACTACCAATTACTCAAATTATTTTAATTTAAAATAATGCATCAACGAAGTCACAATTGCACAAACACTTTTCTATTGTGGTGTGTGAGATTCCTCTAGTCTACCGAAGTCATAAGCTAAAACAACTCTACCTGAGTCCTGTTCTCGTTGTCATTTTCGTTCACTTGTCCCTGCATCACTTGCACTCAATAATTCATCAGCAATGACGATCCCCAATAAAGATAATACTAGCCATCTAATTACATATTGCATGAGTAAAGTACATACATCATTTCTTATCATTTGCATAAAAACTGCATTATCATCAAAATAAACATTCATATTCATTTCAATTTCAATTCATAATGAAAAGCCTACATTATTTTTCCTAATAATACATTGACAAAATGAATATTTTTTTCAAACCATATTAGGAATGTATGTGTGTGTGTACATTTTATTAGAAATAGTAAATAATTGGTTTAAATCAAGTGAAGTGTTTTCTCAAGAAAATTTAAATAATGAAATCATTGAGTATATATTTTTTTAAAGGGAAAAATTACTAACATATTAATCCCAAATGAAGGCAAGAAATACAAATTTATTTTCTACATGCATTTAAAATCTGAAAATAAAAAAGGAAATTTCTAACAAAGGCAAGATATACAATTTTTTTAGTACATACACATTAATTTTCGAAATCTGAAAACAAAGGAGGATAATCTTTTTGAAGAGACATTAATTTTTGAAAGGTAAATTACTAACTTTTAACCCAAAATGTAGGCAAGATATACAAATCTATCTCGTGCATGCATACAAATTTTCTATATCAAATCTGAAAACAAGGAAGGAAATTTTCTTTTGAAAGATATGAAAATCCTATATTATTTATCCCCCCCTCTTTCTGATTTAAACAAAAGTAACATGCATGCAAATATGAATCCCCACCCCCAGTTTTGAAAAGAAATCATGCAGTAAGAAAGGAGGGAACCTGGATCTGCTTGATGAGTGAATTCACTATCTTTGAATCAACCCTTTGTTGCCCAACTACCTTCCTTCAATCCTTGTCCTGCAACCAAGTGTATATCTTCTCCAAAACCCCTGAAAATTCCTATCTCCTACAAAACAATATGTCTACCAAATTCCTCCTACAATATGATTTGCATGAATTCAAAACTACTTTTCACAAAACAATGAACTTCCCATTTCGAAAATCTAGAATTCAATATATAAAAAAGAGAATCATTTTCCCACTACCAAGGAAATTAATTGGTTTTGAGATTTTTTTCCAAAATTAATTTCATGCAAAAATGATTGTTGTCATAGTGGGGGTTACATGCAAAAATTTTGAATTTGATATTCTCTTTTAGAACCTTCTCATTTTCTCCTACAACATGTGCTAAATTAACATATTGAGTAAATAAGAAATGTCTACATAAATTTATGACATCATGAGTGTATCACTACTATTTCATTCTTTTTATTTTAAAAATTTCCAACCATAATCGATTTAATTTTTCTAACTAATATTATTCATGAAAACAATATTAATAATAATAATAATAGCAAGTTTATCAAGGTTGAGAAAGAGGTTTATGACAACCAGGCTTTCCAAACAAGAAAATTGATCTAATCGAGGATGCTTAAAAACCTGTGTAAGAGGAGAAAGAAACAAATTAGTCACGAGACTCAATCAATGATTCAATGCAAGAAAACTTTGCAGATTTAAAGACTGTTTAAAGACGCAATACAGAGGATCTGATAGAGCCATTGATTGATGAATAAATTTGCATTAAAGGATTTATAAAGTTAGAAACAAGCAAGAACACCACCATTACAAGGATTGAATTTGTTACTTGCAAACAAATCCCTTAAAAAACGGAGAGCCTTAACTGATGCATATTTTGATTCTGGAAAAAATGCTACAATGTAGAATGTTCATATCATATTTCGAAAGTAAATAAGCTGAAAAGGAAAGTGGAACTGAAATATTATGGTGTTGCCAAAAGTGTTGTGTGCACAAATTGAGATAGATTTGTTTTTTCCCAAAATTAACAAGTCCAACAATATAATTCATTTTATAAATAACATTCTAAAGTTAACTCATTTAAAATTTATTGAGTTTGAGAGTTAATGAACAATTAACATCATATGGAATGATATATAAGTTTTCTATTAGAAGCTAAATCTTAGCTTATTTCTTAAAACCAACTAGGGTAGAATTTGGAGAGGAAAACCATGAAAAGGTGTTTGGAGATAGTTCAACCCTATTAAGCTCAAGAGTGTGAAGCATCAAACTAAGACAACTCACATCTTGGCCAACAAATGGCAAGAACATCCAACTAAGACAATTCCATCAATTGGGGTGGCCTACTTAATTCGAGGGAACCAACCTACTGCCTCTCCCTAACATATTTCCTTCCATTCCATGTATGATTTCTTGTGAGGCCAAGGAACAGATAAATTTATTAATTAAGAAACATATTTCCTTTCATTTTTGTATCGTGTTTGTTGGTGCTATTGCATATGTGTTTTATCATGTCTTGATTATGTTTCTTAGTGTATTTGTTATAATTTAAGGATAAAGCTTGGTATTAAGATAAATTTTCGTGCCAAGGTTTCCTTACCTTGCTAGCTTAGTTCATATGTGTTTACTTTAGTGTGCATTAACAATTGTTATTGTATACTTGCTTCATGTCTTGCATGTATTCCATGTGTCTTATGCGTATTTAATGTCTTTTATGTGCCTTGTGTGTTTTCAATTCATGTCTTCTTTGTGCTTTACATGTGTCTAATTCATATTGAGTATGTTTGATAAGTGATTTGACTTTGTCTTCTCTCTACTTTACTATGGGTATGTGTGTAAGCTAATACCCTCACTAAACTTGGGGCTAAATTTAGCATCGTAACTTGTGTACCCCTCACAATTTCACATAGTGTTTAGCACTCATTTTGGCCCTTGTAATTGATTAGATGAAAATGTGCATCCTAGATTAGTTTGGACATCATATGGTGTTTGACCCTCCAAACTGTTAAATTAGTTTGGAGACTAGTGTTGGGTGCTAGTATGCTCTCAATTTGGATATTTGAGCTACTAAAAAGGCCAAGATACTTGTGCCTAGTGTTAGTGTCCTCTCAATTTGGCACCAAATTCAAAAGTTTGGGTGTCAATCTCAGACCCTTAATAATTATAATCTTATGTCAACCTATCCCAATAAGGTCTCTTTGGAAAATATGTTAATTTCATATAAAATCAACTCCCTCTCTCATTTGTTATATCTTCCAAGAATCTCTCTCTCTTCAATTATCAGCATTCAAGATCAATCAAGTGAAGAAGTCTGAGGAATTATCAAGAATACAATAATTTTCTATTTTAAGTATCACTCATTGTTTATGGTTTATCATTTTTATCATGTTGTACTAACCTTTTGTAGGACTTGATGAGAGAAACCCAACACCACCTTACATGAGATGCAAGCAAGGGTTTCATGCCTAAGGTGACCATTTCAATTTATGTTATTTATTTTCCTCTTCTCTCGAGGAAGCACATGATGTTTATCATTCATCATCATTGTTATTATGTATGCGGGAACACCATCATAGATCTTGACTTAGGCAAGTACCTATACAGAAAAAAAAAATTCCCCCTCTTTCATGTGTGTGGGTGTAGCTCCAAAGGATTGCAATCAAGATAGTGATACAATTAGACAAAGGAAACATTGACAAAAAATTTTAAACTTTGAACAATGAAAACCCCTTAAAAACTCGAGTTGGGTGCTAGTGTTTGAATACTTTTTCCTAAAATTTGGAGGACAATAACAAAGTAGCCTCTTGACCCCATTTTTGACACTAGGTTGTGACTGAACCAACAGAGGTGCCTAGCACTAATGTACAATGCAATCAACATTAGATTTCAACACTAGATTCTTCTTTGTATCTCATTTCTAGATATGTAGTTTTCTCTTTTTGGTTTTTGTTCTATACTATATGTATGTTGTCAATCTTGCTCAATTTAGCCTTCTTTTACCTAGTTCATTGCACATACACTCAACTAATCCCAATCACATGCAATCAACAAAAGTGTGAGTCTAGGACAATGTTACTTTTTCTTGTGGATAGCAATCCAAGCCTACTCACATCTCTCATGTTGTATGGAAGAATGATTGACCTAGGTAGATCCACATGTTAGTCGATGATCATTTTTCCTACACATCAAGTTCACACCACCAAAATTTGAAAATATTCATAGATATCAAGGAAATCTTTTGTAACTTCAAAAATATTATTGGAATCTTATAAACTCCCCATTAAGTATATTTGTTGCCTTGCTTTGATAAAAAAAAAAATCTTCTTTTGTATAGCCAAGTTTAGTCCAACCTATAATTTGAACTCCCTATCTAAAATTCCTCAAAGTATTAAACTTGTATCATGACATAACTAAACAAGATTTCATAATAATTTACTCACAAATCTTTAGGTGAGGTAGGTCTTAGGCAATAGAAAATGATACTTTTTGTGAAATTTGAGTGTCCCTCACAATGCTCATCACCCATCCAATCATAAGGAGCTATGGTATTCAGTTGTACCAAGGGCATGAAGTCAAAAACAAGGTCATGAAGACTAAAATGACATGAATCCATAATAAATAAATGAAGCTCCAAAATAAAGGAATCAAGTTGAAATAAAGAGATGATGCTAAGATAAAGGAATAAAATTGAAATAAAGGCATGAAGTTGCAACAAGAGAACATGACCACAACTATAGGGAAACTCCCTAAGATATAACAATAGTAATCATAATGTGTGAAAGGGGAAAGCATATGCTCCCTAAATATAACAATATTTTCATGAAGCCACATCTAAAAGGCGAAGAAATGATTTGTCTGATGTGTAAATATGCAGTAGTGATATCACAAATGTAAGAGAGAAGGCATGATGCAACCAATATAGCTCAAAAGATGTATCAATGTAGGATCATAATCAATGTGTGAGCCTGTTGATGTATAAACTCAAAACAACAAAGGAGTAATATATGATAATGTGAAAGCACAAGTATAAATTAGTATCCCCCAAATGGGTAGAATTATGTAAGGAAACTCATGAGGGGGAAATACATGATGTCCCTAAATATAAGATATAATAGTCAAGCTCAATAATATGTGAAAATAAGGAAATCATGATGCTTTCAATGCAAAGGTTTAGCAATGAAATTATAAGATGCAAAAGGTGGAAGACATGATGCCCCATGATCTAATTGGTGATTTTAAAAGTACGATATATAATGTAGGCTTAATTTCTAAGATTTAAAAGTATCATATGAAAAGATAGGATCATAATCAAGGGTCAAAGGATAAGGCATAAAAATCATGGTACTATAAATTTCATAAGCATAAGTATGATAACAAATACGGATAAAACTAAGAGCAGTATTATAATGGGCATAAGATGTATGGAAAGTAATATAAAAAATAGCTATTTCACGTGAGAAACTAAAATGGTAAGGTAAACACCATAAAAGCAATAAAAGATGAATAAGTGTAAGGGTGCAAAAGGTAAAATAAAAAAATAAAAAAATATGCAAAATATCATCCCAAGTGGCAAATATAGGCAAGGAAACAGGTTAACAAAGCATGGGCATAAAAATGATGTAAACAAGAATAGGGGAAAATTATAAGTCAAGAAAGGAAAATGAAAACCAAAATAATTTTCAAAGTCAAGAAAATAAGCAAGAAGACAAAGGTACAAGGTGAAATGAGAGTAAACAACACACCAAACAAAGCGTAGTACTAAATGCCAAAATTCAAGGACACACAAGGCAAATGGAAGAATAGGGGGATCACAACATAAATGAACTAATAAAAATAGTGTAAATATTAATAATATAAAACAAAAGAAAGAAATGACATGAATAATATAACACATGATCAAAGTCACTTGTGTCACATGCATAGCTAAAGGTATCTTTATGTCATTCATAGGCTAACTAGGAACATTAAAATGCAAAGACAAAGATAACAATAAATTCATCTCTTGTATTAGTTGATTTATGTCATGTGTAACCTCAATATGGTGTGTGTGTGTGTGTGTGTGTGTGTGTGTGTGTGTGTGTGTGTGTGTTATGGTAAACACAACCAAATTTTTTATGTACATGATTTTTTCATGTGATTTCGGTGATGAAGTTTTATGCTCATACAAATATTTTATACAATATGTTTATCTTCACTTTGTATACATGTTCTTAAACTTTATGTATGAATATAATGCCTTTATTCTTAGAATGTCCATGTGTATGATCAAAAGCAGGTTTAGCATATGTATAAGTCATGAGGTAAAAAGATGAATCATACAAGAATATTGCTAAGTTTGTACCATCTTTATGTGAACTGGTTAATGAAAACGTGATCCAAATTTACGAAGGAACTATAATATAAAAAAGATACATCAAAACATTACAAATATTTACCACCCAAATATAATTTAACATCATAAATAATTATGATGTCATTACCTAAATCATCATTGTTAGTGAGTAGAAATAATTTCACAAGAAAAGAGGCATTCATAGAGTCATCACAATCATCATGTAATAATATCACCATGCAAAATAGGAATAAGTAATGAATCATAAATGAATTCCACATGAAAACTTGATGAATTATCATTAAGGTATAATCTCATCGTATGGAGTATAAGTATCCGTAGATTCAAATTGAAATGTATAGAAATAATCATCATCATACTCATAATGTATAAACTAAGGTGATTCATTAAAAGAAAATGGATCTATACTCATAAGCTAAACATGAAATGTAAGAGATATATCATCAAGAGATGTAAAAATGTCATGTTTAGGTGCGGGAGGTAAAACTATACCATTTATTTCTATCCTCCAAGAAATCTCATAAGGTTTATCTACACTAGTGTGTTCATCACTATCACAATTCAATGACTATAATTAGACTCGTGAATATATGACATAAGTGTATCTAATAACAATGGATGAGTACCAATCAAGTTTGTGAAGGAAAATACAATACATGATTGAAAAGATCCTCCATGGAAAACAAATCCTCATCTTTACAAAAACATGCGTTTAGTATTAAAAAAATAGACGAATGTTGTGTAATTAAAGAAAAGAATCTATTAAAAAAAAATTATATTTTAAAGCATATTATCCAAGGAGTTAGACTTAATAGGAGTCGTGAGGTAGAATAGCTTAGGGTGGGAGCATGGAATAAAAGATGAATATTAATGTATACCCAAACCCTAATAAAAAGACATGACCATTTAAATATGAAAACTTTAGATAAAATATGATAATATATGATCAAGCAAAGTTATATCAAATATGAAACCCTAATAAGTATGAGAGATCCTATGCGGATACTATGTCATGTAGAATTGGTTGGATTTATTAAAATGTGAAAGAAAAATACTATTTCTTTAATTTTTTCTAAGCTAATTAAATAAAATGCACACACAAAATCATAATTAACATAGATAAAATAATGATGACAATTGGGACTAATTATATAATTTGTAATACTTTAATATGGGAGTGTAAATTGAAACAATGATACTTAATGATGGGCACACAATTTTACTAAGAGGGGGGGTGAACAATATAATATAATCTTTTCCCTTTTCAACTTAACAATCACAATACCATCAAATGCACAATATCATTCACAAAATATGTAACAATTACGTAACACAAGAAGAACACAAAATATACGTGGAAATCATTACAAGAGAAAACCATGACAAAATATTGCTTATATAAACTTCTCTTACAAAGTTCGTAGGCACAAACCAGCATTGCTAAGAACCAATTTAGCAAGAGAAACCAATCTCTCCTTTGGAAATCACCAAATTCCTTTGCTTTCTCAAGCCTATTCACTATTTTGTCATAAATAAATTTGTCCATAATTACTTCACAAATATGCATATGTTCTTCTAGATCTACAATATTCTTTCATCTAGATCTATAATATTCTTCAAATAGTTCTACTCCAACTTTCTACAATACTACCCACTATTTCTTTTATAAATCTAGTATTATTCCTCTTTAAGGTTTTTCTATAAAATTTGAATAATATTTTTTTCATTATTCTAGGTCTACTCTTATTTTTTTTATTTTCATTGTATGTCTATCCTTAATGATTGCTCAAAATTGTGTCATAACTATTTGTAAAAGTTGATGGTACAACAACATGAGACAAGAATCATCTGCAAGCAAAACAACACCCATCTCACAAAAGAGATCAAGCAAAGATAATATGTTCCATAATAACTTGATAATTTTGTATCATTGCACACAAGAATATTGGAGATACAATTACAATTAATGAATGAATCCTTGTAAAGGGATTAATGAAACCCTAGATGCAAAACCCTAATGCAAGATTAAATTAGCTAGCACCAAGTGTCACAATCATAATGAATGAGACAAATTAAGCTAGTATTAGCCTTATTTAGTAAAAAGAAAAACACTTGAGTTTAGATTAAGCGAATAAAGTAATTAAAGGACCTAATTAATAAATAATTAGATAAAGTGTCCTGATTACTCTAATACCTCCCCTTAAGATTAACTTAGGGATAAGTTGAAGAGCTAATATGAATGCATGCATGAATGAGGCTCGACAACAAATGCCTAATCAAATACTTAAGTACAAACCAAAGCAAAGAAATGCAACTCTCGCAAACAAAGAAAAGGAGAAAAACCCAATGGGGAAAAAATTCATCTCTAAAAGAGAGAAAATGTAATAAATGTACTAGAGAAAAAAGGAAATGAGGATTCAATGTGACCCCCCAAGGGCTACTTCTATCACAATAATACAATGAATATCCCCTCCACAAGAGAGAGGAAATGAGGATAGGAATCCCCCAATGAAGACGTATGTCATGTGCCAATAATGAAAGCCAAAAGATAAAAAACGACCCACTACAGGTCTACAAACAACATTTGTCCCCTTAGGAAGAAACAAATCCAATGGAAATATGAAAAACCACTCCCATAAACAAGAAGATGTAGGAATCCAAATCTAAATACTTTGTGCCTCTGGAAATTGCTCAAATTCTACTATGTCCATGAAAGAGATCAAGCAAAGATAATATGCTCCATAACAACCTAAGAATTTTGTATTATTGTACACAAGAATATTGGAGATATAATTACAATGAATGAATGAATCCTTATAAAAGGATGAATGAAACCCTAGACACAAAACCCTAATGCGAGATTAAATTAGCTAGCGCCAAGTGTCACAATCATAATGAATGAGACAATTTAAACAATTATTAGCCTAATTTAATAAAAAGAAAAAAAAAACTAAATTTAGCTCAAGTGAATAAAATAATTAAAGGACCTGATTAATAAATAATTAGATAAATTGTCATAATTACTCCGACCTTTCTTTAATATAGATCTTCAATACTATTCGATAGAAATCTCTCACTTCATTCCCCACACACTTCTCTATACATTTATATCTTATACCTTGACATGAAGGGAGACATCCATTAGAATAGACATAATCTTTCAAATATACACATCCTTTTGTCAACTCGTTCATTTATGCTAAACTGCTGCCCATAAACAATTTTAATAAATTTTTAACCTCTAACCTCTCATTATGAATTATTATCTTCTCGTAAAGTAATCATTATTTTTTTATTTATTTTTAATTACAACCGTTTGTAATGAATTGTTGCCTTGTCATTATTAGTTCCTAAAGGCAGGATACTATTGTGTTAATTGAATTTTCTTTTTCAATTAGTTTAATCAATGAATACAAAGAACTAAAAAATGCATAAAAATTCTATAATTTAAATTTAATTTTTATTTTATGTGATTATAAAAATATCACTATTTTGTATTCTTATTGGTTTGTGTGGGTGAAAAAATCAATTTCCCCTAAAAAAATACATATTTTTATACATATAATAAAATATTTATATTTGTTTTATGTTATATATTTTGTATGCGTAAAGATATTTGTCTTTTTTAATTTTTATGTTTCTTTGTAATATAAAATCTTTTGGTATTGTATTTTTGGTATATAAGAATTTGTCTATTTTAAAGAAATGAAAAAGCTAATATGATTGAATAAAATTTTGGTAGAAATATTTTTGTGTATATTTATTTTTTATTAATGTTTTAAGATTTGGTGTTTATAAACATACATATTAAAAGATGTTAATACATAAAAGAAAACAAATCATTTATTTTTAACTATGTTGAAATTAATTAATTAAAATAAAAAGAAGAATCTTTATTATTAGAAAGTGAGATTTCCTATTTTATTTGTTTCACTATTTTATTATAATTATAGTAGATTTGTTTAGTGTCTTTAGTATTGATAGAAATTTGTATTGTTTTTTTATTATTGCAAAGGATTCTTTTTCTTTTTCTTATTAGATATTGATTTAGTATAATACACTTGAAACTTTGAAAATATGGAATAAATATTTATGAAGGTATTGTTGTCAAGATTAGAATTGATTTAAGGTATTTTTCTTAGGATAGGAATAATTTATACAAAATTTAGCTTTGAAAATAATATAAAATCTAATGTATTTAGTTAAATTTATGTTGATATAATTAAATTTATTTATCTTTTGATATAAAATTATAATATATTTTTTTATAAATTAATTAAATGATTTTATTTGAAATTTATACAATTTCTTTCTTTCTTCAAAATGTATAAAATATATTTATGACAAATTAAAATTTAAGGCAACACAATTCATAAATTAATTTTCCTTTTATAAAATATGATTTTTTTTATATGTAAAAATTTAGATTATAATTTTATTTTAGTAAAATATTTTTAAAAATGATTAAATATACAATATGTAAAATAACTAATTAACACAATAATTTAATAAAAAATAAAGATAATTACAAATTAATTATAAACAATAATCATTATTTATATAACCCACTTTATAATTAATTATTGTTTTAATATGCATTTTAGCTTTAAGTTAAAAGATAAAACACAATCATAATTGCACACTACATTATAAATTAAATTAAATTATGAGACATTCTATATGAATAGGAACATTATATTATTTAATATTTAGTTTATATTAAATTACATTTTATTCTTATTATTATAAATTATATGGTGTTTTAAAATATTTGTATTAAGAAAAATTATATAATTAAAAAATATTTATTCATGACTATTGAGCTCTCTCCCTCCCTTTTCCTTCTCCCTCTCTACCTATCTCTTTCCTCTCCCCCTCTTCTCTCTCTACCTATCTTTCTCACTCTACCTCTCCCTCTCTCTCTATCTCCTTGTATCTCCATCTCTCTATCAAAGTGCCACATATATCTCTATTTGTTTATCTCACTCTATATCTATCTATTCCTCACTATCTTTCTATCTCCCTATATACTCATCTATCTATTTATCTCTTTCTATCTATCTATCTCTATCTTTATCTCTTTCTCTCTCTACCCCTTCCTCTCCATATGTCTATCTTTTTATTTCTATCTCTCTCTATCTCTCCATCTATTTCTCTCCCCCTCTATCTTCCTCTATAATTTCATCTACTCCAAACTAACCACACTATTGGGTAAGTGCACAAAGATGGTGTGCAAAAAAGTGGACACACACCTTAAAAAACTTGAAAAAACAGGCACCGCATTCACAGTACTTAAAATTCAAATCACCTCATACGCGCTAAGGTTTGTTGTCCACGAGCCTAAAGGGACAAAAGCACGTACAGGGTTCCTTTAGAAAAATGACTGCGTATGCGGTTCTTTAGGACTTAAAACCCTATACGCAGTTTTAAGTCCTAAAGCATCGCATACACGATACCTGTCAATATTTTTATTTTTTTTGGCTGACTGTGTCTTGTTTTTCACACAGCCGCGAGTTGAGAATTTGGGTTTTTTTCACTAAACCGCGCACGGGCTCCCTCTTTTCTCACCCAAATGCCATGGATCAAGGTTGGTTTTGCTTGATGTGCCTCCTCAAAACCCTGAACAAAACCCATGGAATACACGTCCATCTCCTCCTGTTGACCATACACCTGATACACGGGAGCAATTGCTTAATCAGTTAGGGCAAAACACAACTAAAATAAATAGACTAATTAATAAATTGAAAACATCTGAGATTGAGCATCATAAATCCCTTGCCACTAACCTAGAAACATTAGCTAGTGGTGCCACTGTAGTTTCCACTCAAATTACAAAATGGGGAAACTATAGGCTAGGTGTCGTCAATATTATGCTAGTGGGTTATCATATGAGGGAGTGAAAAAAAAATTAGTAAACAACAAATATGTGCCCTTTTTGTTGATCATAAAGAACTGGTGAGTTGTTACCTCTTAATGCAAAGAGGTTTCCCATACATTGGTGTACCAATGTGTAGATGAAGAATCTTTTTTGGTAGAGATTGTGGATGGTCTTTGATGAACAACCTTGTAATAATTTTGAGGTGCCATTGTATTTTTTGAGGAAAGTATATTGTAAGTTTGTCCTTAATGAGTTGCCTAATTATTTTGACATGAGAGAGTTTCATGGTAGAGGTGGCGGCTTTGCCCAAGATAGACTTGGAGCCCGTAGGCAAGTAGCCCAGAAGAGTCATCGCCCCCTAGCACCCAAACCCAAGGTGCATTCGATTGTCCCAGTCGACTTGAAAGAGTCGATGGAGCTACATACTCTTTAGGTGGCCACAAGATTGACTGATGCGATCATCCAGCATGGGACCCTCTTGTACCGAATGATGAGCCATTAGTTGTTGCAGGTGGCACTAGTGAGACCTTTAATCATTTGTGTGCCACTCGCTCAGAGATATGCACAATGATGGATGACGAGGACACTGTAGATGGATCCACATTTTGCACGATTTTTGGGAGTAGATGTCAAACTTGCATGACTAAGGATGTGGTGAGCCTTCCTCTGTGTATTAGAGAAGCATCTTAGGCTCCGGTACACTTTTGTTTGATATATTACATTAATTTTTTTTAACTTACAATACTTATCATTATATTAATTGTATTTAATCTTTGATCATTTTTAGTGTTTTTGATGTATATATGTTAGTACATTGTATTAATTATACATTTAATCTACAATAGCCCCCTTCGCGGTTCGACCATAACTTGGAGCCTTTGAAGTTTGTGTTCAAGAAAACTCCTAAGATTGACAAGGATAAGAGAGAGAAGACATTAGATCCAAGATCAACCAATGAGGTAATCTACATTTCAATTGCAAAGAAATTATAGTTAAATGCATAGTTATCTTGATAATTGTGAACTATTTTCTACAAAAGGATTCTAACTTGGCTTTTGAATTGTGGTTTTGCAACCATCTACAGAGCCACGTACTGCATCGAAGAGGCTTGATTTTGATGATCCACCACAAGTATAGGATCATATAGTGTTAGTTGTGGTCATTAAATGACCAATAGATATATTCTACATTTTTATTGTATATCGATTTGGACATGGCATATGCCACATTTTTGTAATAATTGTATTGGCTTGGCATACATGCCTTTTTTGATGTATATAAATGTTGATATTTGATCCAATAAATGTGTATTGAATTCATTATTGTGTATTCATTGTTTTTTGTGGCTGCCCTTTTATAAAGTTAAATAATTATTTGCCTATGTAATCAACAATATGAATATAAACAACAAAAAATTATGATATAAAATATTGCAATCGTGGAATATGATTTGATAAACTTTCTAAAATGTTGAATTAACCCTACAAAACTCCTTGTCTTGAGTTCATTATTGTGTATTCGTTGTATTTGATGGCTTCCCTTTTATAAAGTTAAATGAATGTTTTCCTATGTAATCAACAATATGAATATAAACAACAAAAATCTATGATATAAAACATTGCAATCATGGAATATGATTTGAAAAACTTTCTAAAATGTTGAATTAACCCTACAAAACTCTTTGTTTCAATGAAAATGAAATTCAATGGTAATGGTCATATTTGATCCATGGTAATGATCAGTGGATGCTTTTGATTCCTTTCATTTATATTTGTCAATGTGTGTGGTGCAAAAGCACCCTCATGCTCACAATGGTCACATTTTGGGGTCATTTGGATAAAAGATGTAAAAGTTGCTCAATTTTTGTCAAAGTTGTCAAAGTTTGGGCTCATTTGGATAAAATATGTAAAATTTTCTTAGTTATTGTCAAATTTTCTCACTTATTGTCAAAGTTGCTCAGTTGTTGTCAAAGTTGTCAAAGTTGTCAGAGTTGTCAAATTTGTCAAAGTTGCAAGATAGGCTAGAATTGATTCCATTTGTTATGTGCACAAACCAACATCACGAGCGTGTCCAAGTGGGCATTTTTATGCTAGGCATGCTCTTGTCATGCCTCCCAAAGCGCTAGAACGTCGAGAGCCATACCCTATCGGCGCGATTTCTCAAGTGCCCCAAGTCTAAAAAATTATCAAACTTTGACGAACTGCTTCTCCCAATCCAAGACACATATGTTCGATTCATTTGAACCTATAGGGTCACATGAAGCTCGTATACAATAGCCTATCTAGGTTTTTGACGACTCGGAGCCATTTTCAATTGGTAGCATTTTTTTGCTTGCTGCAAAAATCGTTAGTTGCATGCAATGCAAAGTTGCAAGATAGGCTAGAATTGATTTCGTTCATTGTGTGCACAAACCAACATCATGAGAATTTCTGGGTGGGAAGGTTCATGCTATGAATTCTCCTATCGTGCCTCCCAAATCATTGAAACATCGAGAGCCATACCCTACCGACATGATCTCTCAAGTGCTTTGAGTCCAAAAAATTGTCAAACTTTGATGGATTGTTTCTCCCAATCCAAGATACATATGATCGATCCATTTGAACCTATAGTGTCACGTGAGGATCTTCTACAATGGCCTGTCTCAGTTTCTAACGACTCGCAACCATTTTCAATTGGTAGCATTTTTTGCCTGCTACAAAAACCGTCAGTTGCATGCAATGCAAAGTTGCAAGAGGCTAGAATTGATTTCATTCGTCGTGTGCACAAACCAACATCACAAACGCATTTGGGTGGGCAGGTTTACGCTAGGCATGCTCTTGCCATGCTTCCAAAAGAACTAGAACGTCGAGAGCCATACCCTACCTGCACAATGTAGAAGTTGCTTGACAACTTTTTTGACAATAATGACATTTTTTGCTCAAATTGTATCTAGACTCAATCTATGACTCCCATGACCCAATAATGACTCAAATAATTATCCATGATTATACAAGAATCAAGAATGCTCATGATTGACCTTATCAAGAATGGTCATGATTGACCTTATCACATCACATAAACTCAAAACATAGTCACAAAACATAGTCACAAAAAATAGTCACAAAACAGTGTCACATATTATTCAAAAAATTGGCTCTAAATATGGACAAATCAGCTCTTGGTTATTTAAATATACAAAAAAATATGATACAAATCATCTCATGGGATTTTATACAAAATTTGGCATTTAAATATGTGCGATTTAGCTCATCGCCATTTTAATATACAAATTTTGGCATCTAAATATGTACAAATCAGCTCATGGCCATTTAAATATACAAAATTATAGCCCTAAACATGTACAAATCAGCTCATGGGAATTTATATATACAAAAAATGAATATAAAGCAATTCACCGACGATATATACAAAATTCTCAAAATCATTCTACTCTGAATTGTGGAATCAATCAAGTGAGCCTTTAGGATTGACTCTAACCCGTATTGTCTCAAGTATTGTCTCGTGGTCAGATTCATGAACTTTCCATCAAATCTTGTTATGAGGTCTACCACGATACTTCATCAGATGAATATTTGTTGCAACAACAAGGTTAGAGAAATGAAGAATATGTTTGTATGTTTCAAAGTCCTCGAATAATGAAACATCAAAATTCTTGATAGGGTATCTCCTAAGCCATCTTCCTGTCACGACAATAGACCCTATTGGGTACTCAATACCCTCTTTGTCAATGATTGGTTGTCAATTTTCTTTTAGGCTCAATACAATGACACAAAAAGTAATACGTTCCTTCTTCATTGTCATCTTCTGCAACAACTGCATACACATGACCTGCATTTTATAAAGTGATAATAAATACCAAAAATAAAGTGTGATGTACAACAAAATGAACCAAAAAGAATACTTGCAAAAAAATTAACTCAAAAAATGACTTGAATCCACTAGGTTGGATACATGGTCAAAATCCACTAATGTCTCCATTTGGCTCAATTGTAGTTCTTTGGGAATTTGATATGTATCAATGGGAACCAAAGGTCTATAAGACCATTTGTTAACCCACTCTTGTGATTCACATTCTTCCCACAAAAAATGCATGCATGAAGAGAAAAAACATACCATCTGTCTCGTATAAATTACTAGTGAACTTGCATTTGAACTCATAAATGAGTGCATGTCACTCAATCCTGCAACCGTACAACAATCTAGATAATTTTCAATGTTAGATTCATTAATCAGCCAAAAATATCTATGAAACATTTACATACCTGGATTGTCTGGACCCATCGTAGAGTTACACCATCGCACAATTGATTCTGCATTTATCAACTCAACACCACCTTTGTACTTCAATTATTCTCTAGATAGGGCTCTTTTTACACATACTCCTACACCATCGTGCTCTCCCTTACCATGCCTAGCCTCAGTGAAATTCCAAAAATGTTGTGCACCGCTTGTCATATGCACCCTTGTCAACCAATAAAACATCCTTGCATTCTTAAACTGTGCAGTGTAATTATTTGACCATATTAAGTGTGGGTTGTATTGTATGTTTCTTTCTTTTAAATTATCATAGAAAATTTTAAAGCGTCCTTGTACAAACTCCAATGAATGAGTACGATCATCACTTATGTAGAAGTGAGACTCTCTTACAACCTTTCTATCCTTCTAGGTGCTATGTGTACAAAAATAGAAACTTGTGTAGAATGATAATACATAGATTGCACTTCATTTTGAGGTTGTAGTTGATGCTCTGCGAAATGGACAAGTGTTAGATTAAAACCTATGGTGGAATAACATACAAAAACAATAAGAAACAAGGATCAAAGTTAGTGCTATTCAACCAAAAACTAATCTAAGCAGGCATATCAAAAGAGACACTAAAAACATGCTAAAGTATTTAACTAGGGAAACAAATATCACAAGGCATCTCCAAATGCCTTCTAACATGCTCTTAGCTCTTTCTCCTTTGTTCATCTCCTCTCCAAGTTCCAAATTAGTGTAGCTCTCAACAACTTTTTGCACTATGGATGCTTATGGAGGTTCAAGATTGTAGATGATTACTCTAAATGCTATGCAAGTATGAACAAGCTAGAAATGAGATTATTATCTAGTCTAGTGTTGATTTTAATCCAAAAGAGTAAATGTAAATGCTAAATGCTCTCTAGAATTCACTATAGATTAAATGCATACAAATTTTTAGGATCTAGATTATGAAGGATTGAGCTCTATTTATAGGAAAAATGGAGCAATGGATGGCTGAGATTGAGTAATCTCAACAAGGGTCAGGATTGAGTGATATTCAATCCATGTGATGGCTTTCAACCCAATCCTAGGATAACAAGTGTCAATGTGAGATAGGTTGAGAGGAGAGGGAATAAGCAATAAATGTTTGACATGACCTGAGAGTTAACATGGGAGTTAAGGTCAAGGTTGGGTTGAGTGAATAAATTCTTTATTCAAAGAATAAAGCTTTTATCCAATGGATAAACTCTTGTGCAAAGGTAAAAGGGATAACCATGGTCAAAGCAATAAATGCTTGAGGAGACACATGAGTCACATGCGGGTTAAGTTAGGGGTCAAAGTCCCTAACCATGGGTGCAAGTGGAATTAACCATAAATGGTCATGTAAGAGCCATTGGTGGTTTGGAAGACTTTAGGGGTTAATTTGTTGAACACACAAAGCAATAAATGTTTTTCAAAGACTTTGTAGTCTTTGAGAAGTGACCTCAAGTTGCTTAGGAATGTGACAATTATTAGGGGATGGATTAGGCTAATTAGGAAGGGTTTAGAAGAATCTAGAAAGGGGTTAAGATTGCAAGTGGATTTGGTGGGTGAGGGAAAATAGGATTTTTATTAAAATAAAATTCATTTATTTCAATAAATAGGTGCAAGTTGCATTTGTAGGAAAATACAAGTGGGGGGATAAATGATTTAAATAAAATGTTTTATTTAATTTATTTAAAAGAGGAAAGGGGATTAAATTGAATAAATAAGATTTATTCATTTAATTGATTGTGAATTTGGTTTAATGAATTAATTAAAATAAATTGAATAATTTATTTAATTAATAGGAGAATATTTTGAAGATGAATTAATTCAATATTAATTTAATTAACTGATGGCTAGTGGGTTTTTAATCAAATAAATATGAAATATTCATTTAATTAAAATGGACAGATTTATGTGACTACAGTAGTGTATAATTTTCAACAAAATCGAAGATAGAGACAATGGTGCCAAGAGGAAATGTGTCCTTACTATCACATGTAAAAATTCATCTAATGTAAAGCAAACTAGGAATAAAAGGGAAATCATGAAACCCTATCCTAATTAGAATTCAAACAAACAATGAAATAACACAAAAGCAAGAAACTAGAATATAATTAATATCAATTAGTCCCCCCTATTCCAAGACCGTGTATAGCTTCCATTGCTCTTCTCCTCTTTGTGGTATGGTGGCTCTCAGATATCATTTTGGCAACCTGCAAATGACACAAAGATACAAAGTTTAGGATTCATAGGAATTGTGAGGAATTGAATGCTCAATTTATAGATAATTGGATGATAATTGATTGATAGGTGGAGCAGATTGATCAAGAGGTGGAGCTCAGGTGAGCTCACATGCTGATTGATAGTTGAACTGCTGACTTGGAGGTGAAACATAATAGATTGAATAGATTAAATGAGTCAACTGATTGAGAAAAAGTTGAATGAAAGATGAAAAAGGATGATTGGAGGAAATAAAGAGGAGGAAATAGTTAACTAATTGAAAGCTGATCGAGAGCTTTATTTAGAAAAAGCCAACTAAAAGATAGAAATAGGAATTGGAGAGATAATTGAATTAATTAATTTAACATGTGCTTGAACTTTAACTTTGATTTTCAATTAAATCTTTGCATGAGATTTAATTTAGATATTGAATTTATTCAATATGTTATTTGAATATATTTAGAACTTGACTTTGGTTTTCAATTTAATCTTTGCATGAGGTTTAATTCAAATGTTGAATTTATTTTAAATTCAATTTGTTATTTGAATATATTTAGAACTTGACTTTGATTTTCAATTTGATTTTTGAAATCATGCACGTGTATTTGAAATTGGAAGAACTTAGAAGAATTTGAATTTGAACGAAATTGGAAGAACTTAGAAGAATTTGAATTTGAACGAAATTGGAAGAAATTAAAAATTAAATAAAATTAGAATTTGGAGATTTGGAATTTGAATGAAATTAGAAGAATTGATTAGTTAATTAAATAATTTAAAGAAACTATTTAATTATTTAGAAATTGAATTTAATTAAATAATAGAGATTATTTAAATTAAAGGATTAAAATCATAATTAATTAAATAATAAATATTTAATTAATATTTAGAAAAGGGTTAATGATTAAATGATTAGAAGATAGAAATTGCAAATGAATTTATTTAAATAATAAAGATTATTTAAATTGAAGGATTATTAATCATAATTAATTAAATAATAAATATTTAATTAACATTAGAAAATGGTTAATGATTAAACGGTGATAGAATTGAAATAGAATAATTAGTAAGATGATGAGGAAATATGAAACTAGAAGAATAAGATTAATTAACTTAATTAAAGAATGAAATAATTATTTAACCAATTAGAGGAATAATTAGTACAAGGTGAATGAGACATTTTTAGGTATCTACACTTACATAACTTGAATTGCTCACCATCGAGTTCTTTGTGTATGCATTATGTACTCATAAACTAGTTTCTCTCGAAACATTTTCATAAATTCAGCTACACATATATCATTTTTCACTAACTCACATCTCTTCAAATATTTTCCATCTTTAACTCCATATGTGATTGTCTTGTATTTTCCAAAAGAAACTAATTTTGTACCAGTTTCATGTGTGCTCTCCAAATGTACACATCTTGGTAAATGTTGCAAACCACCACATATAGCACAAGAACCTTCCAAACAAGACATCTTATTTTAAATGCAACCATCATGTCTATTACATAGCACATCTGAAATAAATTCTCTTGCCAACTTAGGAGGTGCTTGTATATTGCATTCCCACAAAACATCGTTAGTGTGCAAAGTAGAACAAATATGATGAAAAATATCATAGTGCATGGAAAATTCAATATGCATCCTACAACACTATGTGGTGAGTACATGATTAATCTTAATATAAAAAGGTTTTTCCATTTCAAAAAACATTTGACAAATTCTTATTTGAGGAAACTTTTCAAGGAATCTTTCATAAAATTTTGTTTGAGTCATATCCAAATAGTGTTTGGCATGTGGCTAATGATTTGTAGACCCGATTCGCCTTCTAACAACATTTCTTTGGCTGGGCGAAACTCTTGTGTTTTCATTACAATTTTTTTTAATTAATGTTCTTAGTGCATCAACAACAACCTTGTCTTTGCGTGGTAGTCTACCTGAGAATGTGCAAAGACAATTTTTGTTAGGTTCCTCTATTTTTTCCCGCCTCTGTAATGCTTTACTTAATGTTGTTCCACTAACGTTTAATGACTTACTTGTTTTTCTTATTAAACGATCTTTTTTTATTTTCTTGCTCATTATGGTTGATGTAATGACATGTTGAGTAACATTACAATCTTTAGTATGTGATTTTGAACCAATAGCTTGATATGCATCAAATAGATTTCTCACAATAGTTTTTTCATTGTTACTTTCAAATGATCTTAGGCCTAGAATTTTCATTCTCTCTAAAATTCAAATTTTTAATCATGTTGAACAATTAATTGACACCTTGTGGTTTGATTTAAGTTTTTAAATGGTTTTGCCATATTATTTTAACCATCCTCCTACAAGTTCGTTCATTCATTTTATCAGGCATTGGCTTCAATATATTCTCATCAATGTCAATTAGATACTTTGGTCTCCTACAAATGATTCTAGGAGGTGTTAACATCGATGCATTGCATGTATTTAATTCATCAAATAGAGTAGGTGTATGCTCGTTATTTAATTGATTATTCAATGTGGTCTCTTCTTCAATTGCATTAGGTTCATATGGTAAATCAAATGTCTCTTTTTCAATTGCATTAGGTGCATTATGTTTGTTTGGTAAAGCGAATTGAGATGTTGAGGATGACATACCTTCTTGTCCCATTGTTCTTATGTCACGTAATTTCTTCAAATGCTGCCTTTGTCTTTCCTTTTCAGCCTCTTGTTGTTCCATCGTTCCTCACTTATTCTTTCCCATGGTTGATATCGGTTGTCTTAAATAGAATCATATTACATATATATGTAAACAAAAGTTCATAAACAATCAAATAACCATAAATTTGAGAATTATCATTATTTTTTTGAATCAAAACTACTAAACAATCACAATAACATTGACAAAACTAATAAGAACAATAATTCAATCATTTTAAATCATGCAAAAAGAAAAAAAAAATCACTTACTTCTATGTATAAAATAGTCACAGAAGTGCAAACACGGTTGCAGTGGGCCTTCAACGACCTCAAAATTTTTTTTTTGAGGCCATTGAGGTGGTTTGGGCAACTAAAAGTATATGTCCCAGTACCACGTACAGTTATCTTTTTAGTAATCTCGTACGTGTTGTTAGGCCATAAAAATGTTTGTAGACCAAGGTTAATATTCTTGGTACCCTGTACATGTGTTTAACGTATAAAGACCTCGTACACACTGTTAGGCCTTGAAAAAGTTTAGCAGACCAACGAACCAATAGTCCGAGTACCCTGTACGTGCTTTTTGTAGTAAAAAATGTGAAGGGAGAGAGAGAGAGAGAGAGAGAGAGAGAGAGAGAGAGAGAGAGAGAGAGAGAGAGAGAGAGAGAGAGAGAGAGAGAGAGAGAGAGAGAGAGAGAGAGAGGAGAAGGGGGAGAGAGGGAGAGAGAGGGAGAGGGAGGGAGAGATAGAATGGAAAAGAGAGAGAGAGAGAGAGAGAGAGAGGGGGGGGGAGAGGGAGAGGGAGGGAGGGAGAGAGAAAATGGAAAAGGGAGAGAGAGAATGGAGAAAAGGGGGGAGAGAGAGGAGAGAGAGAGAGAGAGAGAGAGAGAGAGAGAGAGAGAGAGAGAGAGAGGGAGAGAGAGAATGGAAAAGGGAGAGAGAGAGAATGGAAAAGGGAGAGAGAGAGAGAGAGAGAGAGAGAGAGAGAGAGAGAGAGAGAGAGAGAGAGAGAGAGAGAGGAGAGAGAGAGAGAGAGAGATTAAATTTAATGATCATTAATAAAATATCTATACACACATATTTTAAAGAACTCTTATTTATTTGACATGACTTCAAAATGTGAGAATATTTATTTGACATGACTGCAAAAATGTGAGAATATTTATTTAAGACCATTAGCTAGACCATCAGCTTGGAAACAACTCCGTCGTGTGGCTCTTAGTATTTTGAGAATTGCAAGGGACAAATTGGAAAGAAAAAATGTGCATTACCAAAGATTGCACAAAGTCCAACAATAGGAGGAGTGTGGTTGAGGGATGATGCACAATGGGTTTTATACACCGATTCAAATGCTAATAATATCAAGGAAAGCATAGCCTTTGTTGCTCAAACTATGGACCTTGGGATTATTAGGTCTACTATTCATCCAAATGGTGACCACTACATGGAAGACCTAATTGCAATACAACAATATAAAGTAAGGGAGATAAAGGGGGTATGAGGAGGGAAAGAGTGGGGAGGGAGAGGGAGAGAGGGAGAGAGAGAGAGAGAGGGAGAGGGAGGGATAGGGAGGGAGAGAGAGAATGGAAAAGGGAGGAGAGAGAGAGAGGGTGGAAAAGGGAGGGAGGAAGAGAGAGAATGGGAGAGAGAGAGAGAGAGAGAGAGAGAGAGAGAGAGAGAGAGAGAGAGAGAGAGAGAGAGAGAGAGAGAGAGAGAGAGAGAGAGAGTGGAAAAATGTGCATTACCAAAGAATTCCCAAATCCCAACAAAAGGAGGAGTCTGGTTGAGGGATGATACACAATGGGTTTTGTACACTGATTCAAATACTATTAATATCAAGGAAAGCATAGCCTCTGCTACTCAAACTATGGACCTTGGGATTATTAGGTCTACTATTCATCCAAATGGTGACCACTACATGGCAGACCTAATTGCAATACAACAATATAAAATAAGGGTGATAAAGGGGGTAGGAGAGAGAAAGAGTGGGGAGGGAGAGGAAGAAGAGAGAGAGGGATGGGGTATGGAGGAAGGGAGAGAGGGGGAGCATGTTGGTTTGTTATTGTTTTAAGCAGTATTGGTACTACTTTTTTATATTGTAATAATGATTCATCTTGCCACTTTAGGATACTGTATGACCCCTTAGGATACCATATGCTCCTAAAGGGTCATGTGGTGTTATGTGGGGTCATACAGTGTCATATGACTCCTTAGGTGTTGTTATGGGTCATGTAATGTGTCCTTAGGGGTCATATTGTGTCCTACCACCCTGTAAGACACCATATGAGCCCTTAAGACACCATATGGTGTCATTATGGGTCGTATGGTGTTCTAAGGGGTCATATGGTGTCCTATGACCCCTTAGGACATCGTATGACCCCCTTAGGTGTTGAATTTGTAAGTAGTATTGGCACTATTTTTTATATTGTAATAGTGGTTCATCTTGCCATCGGAGAGAGAGAGAGAGAGAGAGAGAGAGAGAGAGAGAGAGAGATGAGAGAGAGAGGAGAGAGAGAGAGAGAAGGGAGGGAGGGAGATGGGGGGAGAGGAAGACATGTCACATAATGTCATTAGGGTCATGTGGGGTCCTCATTGAGGCACACATGTCACAACACCATATGACCCCTTAAGACACCATATGGTGTCGTTATGGGTCGTATGGTGTCCTATGACCCCTTAGGACACCGTATGAACCCTTAGGTATTGAATTTGTAATTAGTATTGGCACTAGTTTTTATATTGTAATAATGGTTCATCTTGCCATTTAAGAGAGAGAGAGAGAGAGAGAAAGACATGTCACATAATGTCATTAGGGGTCACGTGGGGTCCTCATTGAGCCACACATGTGTTACAACACCATATGACCCCTTAAGACACCATTTGACCCCTTGAGATATCATACATGGTCTGAAGAGATCATAAGGTGTTATGTGGGGTAGAGAGAGAGAGAGAGAGAGAGAGAGAGAG